>NC_045447.1:10889147-10961168 GCF_002776525.5 Piliocolobus tephrosceles
ACCCATTCTGCCCTCCCCCAGCCCCTGGCAACCACTAATCTACCTTCTGTCTCTGGGTTTGCCAACTCTGAACACTTCATATAAATGGGAGCATCCAGTATGTGGCCTTTGTATCTGGCTTCTTTCACTTAGTGTCATGTTTTCTTTTTCTTATTTTTTTTTTCTGAGACCGAGTCTTGCTCTTGTCGCTCAGGCTAGAGTGCAATCTTACAACCTTGGCTCAATGCAACCTCCACCTCCTGGGTTCAAGCAATTCTCCTCCCTCAGCCTCCCGAGTAACTGGGATTACAGGCACCCACAACCGCACCCAGCTAATTTTTGTATTTTTAGTAGAGACAGGGTTTCGCCATGTTGGCCAGGCTGGTCTTGAACTCCTGACCTCAGGTGATCCACCTGCCTTGGCCTCCCAAAGTGCTGGGATTACAGGCATGAGCCACTGTGCCGGCCACCATCGTGTTTTCAAGGTTCATCTGTGTTGTAGCCTATGTCAGTGCTTCATTCCTTCTTTTAGCTGAGTAATATTTCATCGTATGAATAGGCCACATTTTGTTCATCAACTAATCACTTGATAGGCATTTGGGTTGTTTGGCTGATAAATGCTGCTGCAACATTTGTATATGAGTTTGGTGTGGATGTATATTGTCATTTCTTTTGATTCTATACACTAGAGTGGCATTGCTGAGTCAGATGGTAACTCTATGTGTAACTTTTTTTTCTTTTTTGGTGGGGGATGGAGTTTTGCTCTTGTTGCCCAGGCTGGAGTGCAATGGCACAATCTCCACTCACTGCAACCTCCAACTCCCAGGTTCAAGCGATTCTCCTGCCTCAGCCTCCCAAGTAACTGGGATTACAAGCATGCACCACCACGCCTGGCTAATATTTTGTAGTTTTAGTAGAGACGGAGTTTCTCCACATTGGTCAGGCTGGTCTCGAACTCCCAACCTCAGGTGATTTGCCCGCCTCAGACTCCCAAAGTGCTGGGATTACAGGCATGGGCCACCGTGCCTGGCCCTCTGTGTAACTTTTTGAGGCACTACCAAAATAGTTACCTTTTTTTGGTTTTTTTTTTTTTTTTTTTTTTTTTTTTGAGATGGAGTTTCTCTCTTATCACCCAGGCTGGAGTGCAATGGCACGATCTTGGCTCACTGCAATCTCCTCCTCCTGGGTTGAAGCAATTCTCCTGCCTCAACCTCCCAAGTAGCTGGGATTACAGGTGTGTGCCACCATGGCCAGCTAATTTTTGTATTATTAGTAGAGACAGGGTTTCACCATGTCGGCCAGGTTGGTCTCAAACTCCTGACCTCAGGTGATCCACCTGCCTTGGCCTCCCAAAGTGTTGGGATTACAGGCATGAGCCATCGCGCCGAGCCTAAAGTTACCTCTTTAAAAAAAAAAAAAAACAAAAAACAGGGTCTCACTCTGTCTCCCAGGCTGGAGTGCAGTAGGACGATCTTGGCTCACTGCAGCCTTGACTTCCTGGGCTCAAGCAATCCTCCTGAGTAGCTGGGACTACAGATGGGGAACACCACGCCTGGCTAATTTTTTTTTTTTTTTTTTTTTTTGAGACAGAGCCTCATTCTGTTGCCCAGGCTGGAGTGCAGTGGTACTGTCTCGGCTCACTGCAATCTCCGCCTCCTGGGTTCAAGCAATTCTCCTGCCTCAGCCTTCCAAGTAGCTGGGATTACAGATGTGTGCCACCACACCCCGCGAATTTTTGTACTATTAGTAGAGACAGGGTTTCACCATGTCAGCCAGGCTGCTCTCAAACTCCTGACCTCAGGTGATCCACCCGCCTCGGCCTCCCAAAGTGCTGGGATTACAGGCGTGAGCCACCGTGCCTGGCTGGCTAATTTCTAAACTTTTTGTATAGACGAGGTCTCACTATTTTGCCCAGGCTGAACTCCTGGACTCAAGTGAACCTCCTGCCTTGGCCCCCCAAAGTGCTGGAATTATAGGCGTGAGCCAGTGCCTGGCCTAAGTTATCTCTTTTTACAAGTCAAATTTCTCCTGTACTTAAGGTCAAGCAGGATTTGCAGTACATTACATCATTAGTAGAGGGAAAGTGCAAGTTTCAGTGTCTTGTTGGCAGAGCTGTGACTTACCCAGTGTCACCCATGAGTCAGGGGCAGAACCCGGAATAGAATCCGGAGGATCTCACTGACACTTGGATCCTGTACATTTTTGGAAAAATTTAGGGAAAAAATATTTTCAAGTATCAAAAATCAAGGAACAGAGGTTAAGAATATAGGCTCTATGTAATCTAAAGTAGGCCCTTCTAAATTAGGTTATATAGCACTTTGGGAGGCTGAAGTGGGAGGGTCACTTGAGCTCAGGAGTTCAAGACAAGCCTGGGCAACATAGTGAGTCCTCATTCCTACTACAAATTATTTTAAAAATTGGCCAGGTGCGGTGGCTCATGTCTGTAATCCCAGCACTTTTGGAGGCCAAGGCAGGCGGATCACGAGGTCAAGAGATGGAGACCATCCTGGCCAACATGGTGAAACCCTGTCTCTACTAAAAACACAAAAAATTAGCTGGGTGTGGTGGCACACGCCTGTAGTCTCAGCTACTCAGGAGGCTGAGGCAGGGGAATCACTTGAACCCAGGAGGCGGAGGTTGCAGTGAGCCAAGATCGCACCATGCACTTCAGCCTGGTGACAGAGCAAGATTCCATCTTAAAAATATATATATATATTTTTAATTAACTGAGCATGGTGGTGCGTGCCTGTAGTCCCAGCTACTTGGGATGCTGAGACAAGACGATCGCTTGAGCCCAGAAGGTTGAGGTTGCTGTGAGCTATGATTGCGCCACTGTGCTCCAGCCTGGGAAACAGAGACATATCTCTGGGGGAAAAAAAAAGTACAGGTTCTGCAGCCTGTGAGCCAGAACCCAAAAGTGAGAAGACAGGTGTCGAGGTTAAGACTGATGCTCCAGCCAAACCACCAAGGTCCAAATCCTGCATCTGTCTCTTCTCATCTGTGGGACCTAGAGCACATTCTTCCCCTCTGACTTCAATGTTCTCATCCATAAAGTGCAAGGAATACACCTTTCTTACAGGGTAACTATAGACATTCAACAAGTTAGCATACACAAAGCACTTAGTTTAGTGTTTGGCACTTGTTGATGAGATATAAATGTTACTTATTAAAACATTATAACAACAGGGCTAGGGCCGTGGCTCACGTCTGTAATTCCAGCACTTTGGGAGGCCAAGGTGGGTGGATCATTTGAGGTCAGGAGTTCAAGACCAGCCTCAACCAACATGGTGAAACCCTGTCTAAAAATATATATATATATACAAAAATTAGCCAGGCGTGGTGGCACACGCCTGTAATCCCAGACTTGGGAGGCAGAGGCAGGGGAATCACTTGAACCCGGGAGGCGGAGATTGCAGTGAGCCGAAACCGTGCCACTGCACTCCAGTATGGGAGACAGAGCGAGACTATGTCTCAAAATAAATACATACATACATACAAACATTATTACAACAAACTGATAACCTTGGGGAATTATCCTAAACTCTCTCAGCCTCCGTTTTCTCAAAGTAAAAAAAAACTAATGAGAGTAACTCATGGGATCGTTGTGAGGATTAAATGATAATATACGACGTGCCTAGGACAGTGTCTGGTACCTAATAAGTGACCAAGAGATTTAGTTTTTATTATTACAGTTTTATTCTAAGCAAAGCAATAATTTTTAGATTTAGATTCAAAGTTTAGACTGATTGATCATAACCTATAACCTGATAAATACTGAAGCCACTTTATAAGAAAGACTGAATTGACTTGGAAAGTGCAACTTTCAAAGCTTTCTTTCCCCATGTATTTATTTGGCAGGGCTGGGGATTAGTGAGGCAGATTGAGGAAAAAGAGGAGTATCTGTCTTTCATAGACTGGGTCTGACACCTCTGATCTCTCCTGCTTTCCACTTACAATTTGGCCCTAGAAGAGCAAAGTGGATGATGCCTGAACTCACCTCTCGGGCTGCTGAGTGCAGTGAGAGGGTAGGAGGAGCCGCAGTCCTTAGACAAAGGCTCCTTCTACTCACTTCATCCCCTGGCAGAGAAAAGCAGGAGTGAGGGAACCTTAGAATTCAATCATCGGGGAAAATGTTGGAGGGGTGGCTATAGAGGGGATGATGAGAAAATGTGTTTCTTGACCAGTGATTCAGAATTTTTATGACTAGCTTTGGCTAGTTACATTATTAGAAAGTATATGGTCTGAAGCAGAGAGTTTCAGCTTGCCTGGAACATTAGGATGTCCAGCTTGTTCTAATACTAACCCATAATGAACCCAAATGGACAGGAACGTTTATAGCTATTTTTGTCCAAAGCAATTCTTCAGTCCCGGAGTTCGGGCCTTTTGTGTGTCTCCCTGGTGCTCCAGGATTGATGGCTTTCCTACCCACCCTTCTAGTGGGTTACACCAGGCATCAAGGGGCAAGGTGGACTGGTCTAATGAAGAGCTCAGCCTTTTGGAGCCAGAGAAGCCTGAGTTTGAATTCCAGCCTTACCACTTGTGTGTATTGTTAAGTGGCTTTATCTGTACCTCAATTTCCTCATCTCTAAAATGGGGATAGTTTATATCTACTTAGGACATTTAGCATTAAGAATAGTACATTTGGCTGGGCGCGGTGGCTCACGCCTGTAATCCCGGCACTTTGGGAGGCTGAGGCGGGCCGACTGACTGAGCTCAGGAGTTCGAGACCAGTCTGGGCAACAAGGTGAAATCCCGCCTCTACTAAAATACAAAAAATTAGCCGACCGTGGCGGTGTACGCCTACGGTCCCAGCTACTCATAAGACTGAGGCAGGAGAATTGCTTGAACTCGGTAGGCAGAGGTTGCAATGAGCCAAGATCACACCACTGCACTCCAGCCTGGGCAACAGAGTGAGACTCAAAAAAAAAAAAAAAAAAAGGAATAGTATACTTAAGTGACTAGGACAGTGCCTGGCACATCATAGGTTCTCAGTAGGTAGTCATTCTTGTTATGACTAGAGCCTGGCACAACCTGGGGAACTTGGTGGTACTGAGCCAGAACCAGAGATGCATTCTCTGCTTTCCTGTTAATAAAAAATATTTTTAAAACCTTTATTTTTAACATTATAAAACTAGAACACACTATAAATTTTAGAGAAGAAAATCAAATAATACAGAAGTGTGTAAAGTGAAGGCATCTGGTTGCTGGTCTTGCTCTCCTCCCCGCTTTCCTACTGTGTCCTAGCCCAGTTCTGAAGCTAGTTTTCATTCTGGGGTAAGAGAGCCCCCAGGATGGCCTCCAGTGGTCCCTGGTTCCTGGTATTCATGTGCTTGTATAGTCCCCTCCCACCTTGTGCCAGGGTTGGTCTGTGTGATGGATAGGATCTGGTAAAAGTGATGACGGTCCTTCCAAATTAGGTTACAGAGACTGCGGTCTCCAGGTCTCCACCTCTTTTGGGTGGCTGGCTCTGGAGGAAGCCAGCTGGTCATGCTGTGAGCTGCCCCAGGCGAAGCCCCTGTGGCAAAGAACTGAGGTATCTGGCCAACAGCCTGCTGGATAACTGAGGCCTGCCAACAACAGGAGTGCCATTGGAGGTGGATTCTTCAGTTCTGGTCTGGTCTTGAGATAGCTGCAGCCCATTGATGCAACCTCCTGAGGGGCCCTGAGCCACAACCTCCCAGCCAGGCTGCTCCCCTCCCAGATCCTGACCCTCAGGATGTCTGAGACAAAATGTTCATTGTTTTAAGCTGCTAAGTTTTGGTGTAATTTGTTATGCAGCAATAGATAACTAACTGATGTCTTTTGTCTATTTTTATTTAGTTGTTTTTTTTTTTTTTTAACATTTAAGAAAGCTCTTTACAGATAGATAGATAAATAGATATTGGTCCTTTGTTATATGCTGTAGATACTTTTCAAGCTTATTGGTCTTTCAAATTGCTTTTTGGCTGGCCGGGCGCAGTGGCTCAATCCTGTAATCCCAGCACTTTGGGAGGCCGAGACAGGCGGATCACGAGGTCAGGAGGTCAGGAGATCGAGACCATCCTGGCTAACATGGTGAAACCCCGTCTCTACTAAAAAAAAAATACAAAAAACTAGCCGGGCGAGGTGGCGGGCGCCTGTAGTCCCAGCTACTTGGGAGGCTGAGGCAGGAGAATGGCGTAAACCTGGGAGGCGGAGCTTGCAGTGAGCTGAGATCCAGCCACTGCACTCCAGCCTGGGTGACAGAGCGAGACTCTGACTCAAAAAAAAAAAAAAAAGAAAAGAAAACAAAATCAAATTGCTTTTTGGTGTTTCTACTGAATAGAAGTGTAGTCATATCTGTCAGTCTTTTCCTTAATGTTTTCTAATAATGTTTAGAAAGCTACTGCACAATAATATAAGGAAACGTACATCTGTTATGGTTTACTACCTTTATCATTTTATTTATTTAATCCCTATGGGACTTATTTTTGTGAACATGTGAAGTACAGAAGTAAATGTATTTTCCCCACCAAAATGTAGCCAACTGCCTGAATATCATGTGTTGAGTTTTCTTTCCTTTGCTCACTGACTTAAAATGCCACCTTTGCCACATACGGGATTCTCATCCAGACCTACTCTAGACTTCTTGTTCTATGTCATTGATCTTTTCATTTTCCCCCTTCATTTGGAAGTGCTACAATGTTTTGGTAACCATAGCTTTACAGTATGTTTTGAATCTGGTAGGTGAAAATTCCCATTTTCTTTTTTTTCAAAAATTTCTTAGCTCCTCTTAGCTTAGCTTTTACCATTCCAGATGAATGTTGGGACTTCTGTAGGAATTTTATTAAATGTATAGGTTAATTTAGCAAGAACTGATTTTTTTAATACTCTTCCATAAAGCAACATATCATTCTTCTCCATTTATGAAGGTCTTGCTAATTTCCTATCAGACTTATTGCTAGAGTTTGTTGTGACAGCACTGTGCTAGATACTAGTTCTTGCCCCCAGCGAACTTATGGTCTTACAATTAGTACAAATCATTTATTAATTTCAATTGTGATAAGAATTACAAATGAATGGTCCAGAAAACGGTGAGTACAGGGAGGCTGGATTGGGGAGGTTAGAGGTTTCTCTACAGGGACATTTAAACTACTCCTTTTACTTCTGGATTACTAAGAGTTTTTGCTTTGTTTTTAAAAGCAGATTAACTTGTTTTTCAGTTGCTACTGAAAAGATGATATAATTTTAAAATTTTCATTTCTTAATGTCATTCTTTTTTTTTTTTTTTGAGACAGAGTCTCGCTCTGTCACCCAGGCTGGAGTGCAGTGGCCGGATCTCAGCTCACTGCAAGCTCTGCCTCCTGGGTTCACGCCATTCTCCTGCCTCAGCCTCCTGAGTAGCTGGGACTACAGGCGCCCACCACCTCGCCCGGCTAGTTTTTTTTGTATTTTTTTAGTAGAGATGGGTTTCACCGTGTTAGCCAGGAAGATCTCGATCTCCTGACCTTGTGATCTGCCCGTCTGGGCCTCCCAAAGTGCTGGGATTACAGGCTTGAGCCACCGCGCCCGGCCCAATGTCATTCTAATATTGAACTATTGTGTTTCTGAAACAAGCTCTACTTGATTGTCAATTTTTTTTTTTTAATGTATAATAGGTTCTTTTTTTTTTTTTTTTTTTTTGACACAGAGTTTGGCTCTTGTAGCCCAGACTGGAGTGCAGTGGCGCAATCTCAGCTCACTGCAACCTCTGCCTCCCGGTTCAAGCAATTCTCCTGCCTCAGCCTCTTTTAGAGAAAAGGGCAAATCTAGAAACCCCATCCAAAATTAGAAGCCAGAATTAACCTGCATCACTGACAAAGGATTTCAACTTTTTTTTTTTCCAAAATTTATACCTAATTGTTATAGGAATAGAATTCTATTCACATAATCACCGATTTTTTTCTTTTTCTTTTTTTTTTTTTTGAGATGGAGTCTTGCTCTGTTGCCATGCTGGCATGCAATGGCACGATCTCGGCTCACTGCAACCTCTGCCTCCCAGGTTCAAGCGAGGGTTCAGCCTCCCGAGTAGCTGGAATTATGGGCACCTGCCACCACACCCAGCTAATTTTTTATTTTTAGTAGAGACAGAGTTTCACTGTGTTGGTCAGGCTGGTCTCGAACTCCTGACCTCTGGTGACCTGCCCGCCTCAGCCTCCCAAAGTCCTGAGATTCAGGCATGAGCCACTGCACCTAGCCATATTCACCAATTTTATGTAAAATTGCTTTGTTATCTTTGTGTACAATGGGTTTGCTTTATTTGGGAAAGTAAATTCTGACCATGCTGCATATTGATTTTTTTTTACTTTTATGCTTGCTTCTAATTAAAGGTGGGGGAGGGGGATTATGGAGCCACTTGCATAAACAAGGGTTCCGGCAAAATGATGCAAAAACTTGATTTCTGTAACACTTGGGGATTTTATCTTCAATGTGTAGTATTCAAATATATCATTTTATTTTACTTTTATATTTACAGAGATGGGGTCTCACTATGTTACCCAGGCTGATCTTGAATTCCTGGGCTTAAGCAATCCTCTCATTTCAGCCTCCCAAAGTACAAATATAACATTTTAAAGAATACAACCTGTAAGATTCTATTCCATATTTCACTACCCTTTAAAAGGATATTGGAAAGAAAATATATATACAGAATAATTAAGAAAGTTATTTTTTACTAATGTTACAAGGAAATGCCCACCAAGTTTTACAAAATTAACACTGATTGTGTCAAATCACTTAACTGCTCCAAGTCTCCATTTCTTACTCATGGGTAAAAGGAGATGTTGACATTAGAGGATCCCTACGGGTCCTCCTAGCCCTAAACACCTGAGAACAAGTATCAGAACCTGTACTGCATGGGTACAAAGCAGGTGTTATCATGAACACCTTTAAAAATTTCGTTTTATTTGGGGCTCAGTTTTTATAACAATTTTCTTCTGATGTAATAGGTGAGGTAAGGTTTTACAATGAGATTTCTCAGTAGGAGTATTTCCTATATATCAATGAAAAGAATAGGGAGGGGAGATAAAACAGCTATGGTGCTCAACAAGAACACTACATGGCCAAAAGCATTCCACAGACAGCGAGCGCTATGATGGGAAAGAATCATTGGAAAGGAAACTAAATTTCCACCATTTTATTCTTTTTCCTTTCTTATCCTCTCCTACAGAGAAAAGCCCAGTTTTAATCTTCACTTAATCCCCAAAGAGACAGCAAAAGCCACAGCAATCCTTACACATTTTTTTTGCTACAAAGAAATGGACAAATTATTGACAAGGGACTGTTTTTCCACACATATCACCAATCTTATTTACTACTGAGGACGCCGTTTTGCAAATGTCACCCACCATCAACCCTCGCTCCGCTGCGGCCACCACTCACCGCTACCCATTTTTAAAAATCCATTCATGTGGTGCCTTTCATCCAAACCCATAAACAACCATTTCCTCCCTGCCACCGTGGTCTGAGCTCCTGAAACGTTCGGCTACTGCAGGGCCGAGCCCCGCAAGCAGGGAGATTGCAGACTGCGGCGCTGGGCGGCGGACACCGAAGCTCTCCTCATCTCCCGAGTGATTTCAGGGGTTCAGGACCCTGATAAGTCCCCGCCCTGGAAGCCAAGCCCCGGGAAGGGGAGGAGTGAGGTGGCCCCGGCCCAGCAGAGCTCAGCCTCCGGAAAACAGGCGTCTCCTCCCCAGGCCGG
This sequence comes from Piliocolobus tephrosceles, assembly GCF_002776525.5. NCBI lineage: Eukaryota > Metazoa > Chordata > Mammalia > Primates > Cercopithecidae > Piliocolobus > Piliocolobus tephrosceles. Next base: position 10,898,824 of record NC_045447.1, read on the forward strand.
GGACGGCCCAGTCTCCCAGGTGGGTCCCGCAGCCAGGGACCGCGGCGCGGCCCGGGGCGGGGGAGGAGGACGCAGGCCGGGATCTTGCCCGTCACGACTCACCCAGGAGGGTGGGGAGGAGGAGGGACTGCAGGAAACGGGAGCGGAGTCTGGGCGCTCAGGGAATAAAGACGAGGAAGGGGAGAGGGGACTGAGGGGAAGGCAACGGGGGTGAGGATGGGGGTGCGGGGGAGGATGACGGACTGCAGGGGGTAGAGGCGAGATGAAGGAGAGGGACGGGTGTTGGGGGTGAAAGAGGGGGAAGGGGAAGGGGGTGGGATGGGGGAGAGGCGGGATGGAGAGAGGTGGGGTTAGGTAGGGTAGGGGTGGGGGAAGGGGGAAGGATGGGGCAAGGGTAGAGAAATGGGGGTGAAGGGAAGAGCGGGAGGGAGGGATGGAGGGGAAGGAGGATGCAGGGAAAAGGGAAGACAGGGACGGCGAGGAAGGAGGATGGGGAGGGAGGAGGGCGGGCTGCAGGGGGAGGGTTGGGGTGAAACGTGAAGTGAGGGAGGGGAGAGCGGGGGAAGCCTTCCTCTCGGGCGGGCGGCGCCTGAATAACGGGACCCCGCGGGCCAGGAGCCTCGGGTCGGGGGCGCAGGGCGGGCAGCCCGCTTGGAGGCCTGGGCGCTGCGGGCAGGGGCCGCGCGGGGCTCCTCGGGAGCCGCAGTCCCCGCCTGCTGGAAGGACCCTGGCTCCACTTACTCTCTCCAACCACAGCTTTGAGGCCAATGGGGGCCATGGCGCTGCGCGAGTCTCCCGGCTCCGATGTCCTCCTCCCGCGACGCCTGCGGACCCCGCCGCCTCCTCAGGTGGGCGCGCTGGGCCGGTCGCAGCTCTCCACCCCGCAGCCGCGCTAGGGACCGACTGACGCGCGGACTGGGCGCGGGGGCGCGGCGCGAGCCAGAGCGAGGCTGCCCGGACTCCGGCGCGCGCGGGGGCTGGGCAAGACGGGGGCGGGGCCTCGCTCCGGCCGTCGGCGTCACCCACTCGCCTCCGCCAATCGCACTGCGGCCCGGGGACTCAGCCCCGCCCCCCGAGATGCGGCTGGGCGCGAGGCGGCAGCTGGCTGGTGCGGAGCCGCGCCCTCCCCCTCACCTCACGCGCCGCGCGCGCCCGGGGCGCGGGGTACCCAGGCCTCCTCTTTCCCCTCCTTGCTGGGATCCCTGGCCACAGGCTACCGACGCGCTCCATCTGCCTGAAATCCCGCTCGGGTCGTGTCTTTCCTCTTTCTTGGAGCTTCCGTTTTTTCCCTGCCCACGGAAGGAGCTTGGAGGCGAGATCTCTTACTAGCAGCGCCCACTCCCAGCCGCAGCGAAGCCAGGGTGAATCCACCCACAGTACCTCCCTCTCGCTGGGCACCTGCATCCGTGCATCCACCAACACTGAGTTCTTGTGTCAAACTCGGTGCCAAGCACCTCAGGGGTATCATCTCATCAAATCCTCCAGTCACTGGGCATTGCTTTTTATTTTGTTTTGTTTACATTCCTCTTAGCTCATACCTATGGGCATTATTTTTAATCTCCATTTTCCGATGTAAAAAACCAAGGCGCCGAGATACTGGAAATAGCGCTAGGCTTACCTTCAGGCAGCATAGCATCCGATAGCTAACGTTCAGTATTCTGTCTCTTTTACGTGTAAGCCGTTATTCTGTTCCCTGGAGCCACAACCAAGTACAAGGCAGAATCTCATCCTGCTTATAGGGCGTTCAGAGTTTAGAAGTTTCTAAGCCCCAAATCTGATACGAATATACTGTGGGACCGACTCTGGTCTCAGTATCTCCTTCCTGGAGTCTGTATTTACTAAAGCGATCCCAGGTCAGTTTTTGCTCGACTTTCTTTGTTAATAGGAGATAATACTTTTCTTTTCTTTTTTTTTTTTTTCTTTTTTCTTTTTTTGAGACAGAGTCTCTCACTGTCGCCCAGGCTGGAGTACAGTGGCGTGATCTTGGCTCACTGCAACCTCCCCCTCCCAGGTTCAAGCGATTCTCCTGCCTCAGTCTCATTTTTAGTAGAGACGGGGTTTCACTATGTTAGCCAGGCTGGTCTCAGATACTGCTTTTGAAATACGGGCAGGGCTTGCTTTTGGCTTCAAAGTAACACAAATTCAGCCAATTAAAATTTTTTTAAAAAGGGAGCTAGTAGTAGTAAAAACCAGTGAATATTCATTAAATATTTGGAATACATTTGAGCTAGGTTTTTAATCTTCACATTATTAAGATATGTAATAATATTTTACAGATGAGGAGTTGAGATTCAGAGTGGATAAGTGCTTTATTAGTAAATGACAAAGGAAAGATCCAATTCTAGAATCTGAATTCTGAACTATTATTTTATACTGAGAAAAAAAAAAAAAACTGCTGAGGACTAAGGAGGAATTTTCCAAAGTCACAGAAGCTGAACCAGGACAAGAGGTCACATGTCCTACTTCAGTCACCAGCCCCAGGACAAGCAGATCTGACCATCTTCTCACTACCACCCCAAACTACCCTCAACAGAACCTTCTGATGGGTTCAGAGAGAGATAAGGTGTTAGTGTGTCAACTCTGTATGTCTGGGCCTTGCCTTTTGCCCAGGAAACATATTGATAACCTCTGGGCACATTTGGAGGAGGAGATAGTGTATAAATGTGGGGGGACCTCGGATGCACTGGTAATGCCACATGCTTCCTCCTTCACCAGCTGGCATGTATCAGCAGAGACTCCACGGTTTCAGTTTCTGCATCTGCCATGAAAATACAAATTCGAAGCCAGAAAATTCCTTAGCAGCTAAGGAGTAGGAATGGCCAAGGGCTTCTCTTGTCACTCATCCAGTTGGTGGATCAAGAAGCATTTATTGAGTGCGGCCAAGGTCTGGGCCATGTGGTGTGGGTAAGAAGGAGACAACTTCTGCCCTCCAGAAGCTGGTATTCTAGCTGAGGTGACAGACAGGAAACAAGGTGTTACAGCATTGAGTAACTGTTCTGACAAGTGCTGAAGCAGATGGAGAAGGGACTGTGAGAGTGGATAGCAGGGCACCTTGCCCAGTGGACTGGCTGGGGTAAAATCAGAGCTGGCTTCTTGAGATGGGAAAACGGTGGTAAGAGGGGCCTGGGATAGTGTCTAGGCAGATATACAGTAGGTGCAAAGACCCAGTGGCAGAAAGGAGTTTGGCTCTTCCAGGAACAGAGAAGGGGCATCATGACTAGAGAGGAGAAAGCCTGAGGGGTAGGGTGGGAGGAAGAGCCCCCAGGGGTAGGCCTGGATGCAGGGATCCAGGACTTCTTAGTGTCCTGGGATCCGTGTGCAGGGACCTTCTCAAAGGTCACAGCAAATAAAATATAGTAGCTTCTTATTTTCTGTAGAAGGAAGGACAAAAAAAAAAAAAGCCTTTCCTGCAGATGTATACCTGAGATGTTCACTGGGGATGACAAAAATCAGAATGGATTTTTTTTAAAGTAGTATGATTGAAAGATAGAGCAGGGTGACAGACTGTGAATTCACCCAGGAATTCAGGTTGGGAGTGCTGATTTGGCACCCAAGACCTGGTTGGAGACCTCTTGACAGCTTTGAGCCTTGGTTTCCCCATCTGTGAAACGGGGACAAATAAAACTTCCAGGCCTGTCTCCCAGGGTGACTCCCAACCAGCAAAATGATCCACTTGAAAGGGCAAAATACGGCTGGGCGCGGTGGCTCACGCCTGTAATCCCAGCACTTTGGGAGGCTGAGGCGGGCAGATCATGAAGTCAGGAGATCGAGACCATCCTGGCTAACACAGTGAAACCCCGTCTCTACTAAAACTACAAAAAATTAGCCGGCGTGGTGGTGGGCGCCTATAGTCCCAGCTACTAGGGAGGCTGAGGCAGGGGAATGGCGTGAACCCGGGAGGCGGAGCTTGCAGTGAGCCGAGATGGCGCCACTGCACTCCAACCTGGGCGACAGAGCAAGACTCTGTCTCGAAAGAAAGAAAGAAAGAGAGAGAGAGAGTAAAATACTATCACACAATACTACTCTTTGCTCTGTATTCTTTATTTGCATTTACTGGGAGTTTGATACATGCCAGGCACTGTGCAAAAAGCTCTCATGAATTTTCACTGGATTCTCACTACTGCCCTGTGAGGTCTGTGCTATTATTATCTCCACGTTCCTGGGGCGCAGAGAGATCAAGTCACTTGTCCAAGGTCACACAGCTCTTATCGCTAAGCCAAGACTCGCGCTCTGACTTCCTAATGACCAGGGGAGAACGTCCAGCGCCCAGGGTGCAGCCCCAGTGCCCAGACCTAACGTGAGGTTTGGCTGTGTGGACAGCTCGTTGGAGAGTATCGGCAGAGAATCAGCACCCTCGGGAGTTTGGACCCAGGCGGGTCCGCCCCCGCGGCCCGGGCCCAGCGCCAGGGCCAGCCGGGGTAGCAGCCGCAGGATGCACAGGGATGGTCGGCGGCACCAGCCAGCGGGCGTGCAGGTGCGCCCGCAGCTGCGCATGCGCGGCCTGCAGCCTCTGCAGAGCCCGGTGCCGGCCCGGCGCTGGGGTGGTAAGAGTCCTGTGATTTAGGCACCGGTCACATGACGGCGGGGAGTGTTCCAGGTGGGCCGACCGCAGCAGAGAGGAGCGGGGGAGAGGCTGGCGATCAGGACAGATGGAGAGGGAGCGGCCTGGAGGGACCGAGAACGAGGAGACAGAAATAGCAATGGCGCCAACCAGCGGGGAAGAGGCCACCCCTCTACCGGACCTACTGAGTCCTTCACGCGGTATCACAGGCTTGGCCCCCCCCTCTACCCACCTGGAGCCTGTTGCAGAGCCCTGGGGCCAGTCTGGGAGCTTGACAGCCTCGGGCTGCACCTCCCTGCCTTCTGCTTTTAAGCTGCATCAACAGCTGCAGTGTTCTGCGTTCACCCACATCCCCTCCTCTTGGCCTCTGGGCCGTTTCATTCCGAGACACTCCTTTAGGAGCAGTTTCTAAAGAATTCAACAAGATAATATTTATAAGGTACTTTATCCAGGACTGGGAACCTGGTAAGGCTCAAATGAATGTTAGTTATTAATATCCTTCTGAAAAATGACACATCATTAGGCTGAATTAAATCACTGCTAAATAGATAGGTATGGGTTATGGAGAGTTCAGTCTGTGTCCTGCTTATTTGCTGCTAGATTCATTGGCAAGAATGAAAAGTAATTGTTTCTGTCGCTGTCGCCTCCACCCCCACTACCATGCATACACCTACAAAGAGTGGCTGGGCCTGGACTACTTAAGTTTGAGACATCCTTGCCCTCGAGTGAACTAACAGTTTTTGAGTTTGAGGCCACACTGCAGTATCAAAAAGACTTTGTTTTCGAAAGCCCAGGCGAGGGCCTCAACTTCAAGGGACTGCAGAGGCCAGGGTAATGTAATAGCACAGATGTAGCCAGCTGCAGAGCACATGACTTGCCCAGAGGAATAATGCTTGCTCAGCTCCAGTCAGTGGTTTCCCTGCAGCAACTGAGGGTCTAGAATGTAGAAATTACGCAACATCTCCCAATGCTTAGGTGTTGCAATGGATTTTTTTTTTTTTTTTTTGTTTTGAGTCAGAGTCTTACTCTGTCGCCCAGGCTGGAGTGCAGTGGCGCGATCTCGGCTCACTGAACCTGACCTCTGCCTCTCAGGTTCAAGTGATTCTCCTGCCTCAGCCTCCGGAGTAGCTAGGATTACAGGTGTGTGCCACCTGGCTAATTTTTGTATTTTCAGTAGAGTCAGGGTTTCACCATGTGTGAAACATGTTTCACCATGTTTCACATGTTTCACATGTTTCAATGTTTCACATGTTTCAACATGTTTCACATGTTTCAACATGTTTCACCATGTTGGCTAGGCTGGTCTCAAACTCCTGACCTCAAGTGATCCTCCCCCCTCAGCTTCCCAATGTGCTGGGATTTCAGGCATGAGCCACTGCACCAGGCCAACAATGGATTTTTTTTTAAAACCTGTAACTCAGCCCCAGGAAATCCTGAGGACATATGCCCTGCATTTTAAAAGATGTTAACACCACACTGCCCAAACAAAGCACATATGAGGACCACATTCATCCCCACACTACCTGCATGCAAACTCTAAGGAACTGGAATACTTCTAGGCTGGGTGCAGTGGCTCACGCCTGTAATCCCAGCACTTTGGGAGGCTGAGGCGGGCGGATCATGAAGTCAGGAGATCGAGACCATCCTGGCTAACACGGTGAAACCCCGTCTCTACTAAAAATAAAAAACTAGCCGGGCGTGGTGGCGGGTGCCTGTAGTCCCAGCTACTCGGGAGGCTGAGGCAGGAGAATGGCGTGAACCCGGGAGGCGGAGCTTGCAGTGAGCCGAGATGGCGCCACTGCACTCCAGCCTGGGCAACAGAGCGAGACTCTGTCTCAAAAAAAAAAAAAAAAGGAACTGGAATACTTCCTCCCAAAGTGAGAGGTCGGATTCCCCCAAGGGCAAGAAGAAGGAGCAGCAGATGCCCAGAGAGGCACTGATGCTCCCCCCCTCATATAAAGTCCCCTGGTGAGCAGGGCTTTGGACTATGGGTGGGGATGGTGTAAATGCCTGGGCACCAAGCACTAGGACTTCAGTCTCTAGGGCCACAGAGGGGATCCTTCTGCTTATCCAGGCTCTGGGGCAGCGCATATAGCCAGTAGAGCCAGCCCCTTTTTCTTGGACTGGTAAGCCCTGTAGTTGAAGCTTCTGAGAGCAGCTGATATGGGCAGCTCAATTTTGCCCAGACTGTGTAAGCCCTTGAGTCCTGGTACAAGCCCAGGAACAAAGAGGAGAGAAAAAAAAAAAGCCAGACATTAGAAGTCTCAGTGACCTTAGCCAGTGGGGGCTTAAAGTGGGTTTTATCCAATTAAAAAAGAAAGAAATATGGAATTTTTTACATCTTGGGTATCAGAGAAAAATTCCTACCTTTTAACAGATTAAATTATTATCAAGCCTGGGCATGGTGGCTCATGCCTGTAATCCCAGCACTTTGGGAGGCTGAGGCAGATGAGTTGCTTGAGCCCCGCAGTTCGAGACCAGCCTGGGCAATATGTTGAAATCCCATCTTCGCCGGGCGCGGTGGCTCAAGCCTGTAATCCCAGCACTTTGGGAGGCCAAGACGGGCGGATCACTAGGTCAGGAGATTGAGACCATCCTGGCTAACACGGTGAAACCCCGTCTCTACTAAAAAAATACAAAAAACTAGCCGGGCAAGGTGGCGGGCGCCTGTAGTCCCAGCTACTCGGGAGGCTGAGGCAGGAGAATGGCATAAACCTGGGAGGCAGAGTTTGCAGTGAGCTGAGATTCGGCCACTGCACTCCAGCCTGGGGGACAGAGCGAGACGCCGTCTCAAAAAAAAAAAGAAATGCCATCTTCACTAAAAATACAAAAATTAGCTGGGCATGGTGGTGCATGCATGTAATCCCAGCTAATTGGGGGCTAAGGTGTGAGGATTGATTGAGCCCTGGAGATCGAGGCTCCAATGAGCCAAGGTTGCACCGTGGTACTCCAGCCTGGGAGACAGAATGAGACCCTGTCTAAAAAATAAATAAATAAATAAATAAATAAATAATTGTCAAATCCCAGAGCAAAGAGTATTCATTCCAATTGGGGAAACTGTTTTGTTCATATATGTTTTGTTTCTGGCCATTTTGGCATTTCAGCTGAGCCTGGAGGCCGAGAAGAGAGAGGGGTTCAAATCCAATTTTTATTTATTTATTTATTTATCTTTTGAGATGGAGTCTTGCTCTGCAGTCCAGGTTGGAGAGCAGTGGCGTGATCTCAGCTCACTGCAACCTCTGCCTTCTAGACTCAAGCAATTCTCATGCCTCAGCTACCGGAGTAGCTGGCATTATAGGTGTGCGCCATGACGCCTGGCTAATTTTTGTATTTTTAGTAGAGATGGGGGGTTTCACTATGTTGGCCAGGCTGGTCTCGAACTCCTGACCTCAAGTGATCCACCCACTTCGGCCTCCCAAAGTGCTGTAATTAAAGGCGTGAGCCACCACATCTGGCCCAAATCCAATTTTTTTAAAAAAACAGCATAAATAGGCCAGGTGAGGTGGCTCACGCCTGTAATCTCAGCACTTTGGGAGGCCGAGGCAGGTGGATCACCAGATCAGGAGTTCGAGACCAGCTTGACCAATATGGTGAAACCCCATCTCTACTAAAAATACAAAAATTACCTGGGCGTGGTGGTACATGCCTGTAGTACCAGTTGCTTGGAAGGCTAAGGCAGGAGACTTGCTTGAACCCTGGCGGCAAACGTTGCAGTGAGCCGAGATTGTGCCACTGCACTCCAGCCTGGGCAACAGAGTGAGACTCCATCTCAAAAAAAAAAAAAAAAATACAACAATTAGCCTGGCTTGGTGACACATGCCTGTAATCCCAGCTACTTGGGAGACTGAGGCTGAAGAATCACTTGAACCTGGGCGGCAGAGGTTGCAGTGAGCTGAGATTGTGCCACTGCACTCCAGCCTGGGCAACAAAGCGAGACTCAAGTCTAAAATATATATATATTATTTATCAATTAAAAATAATAAATAAATAAATAAAACATTTTTTAAAAAGAATAGACCCATGCTCCCTAAACTATGCATAGAGGCACCCTTGTATACCACACTACATTTACAGGAGCATGATAGAATATTTTAAATTTTTACTTTATCTTATTTTTTTTGAGACAGGATCTCACTCTGTCACCCAGGCTTGAGTGCAATGACATGATCATAGCTGACTGCAACCTCAAACTCCTGGGGTCAAGCGATCCTCTTACCTCAGCCTCCTGGGTAACTGGGACTACAGGTGCATGCCATCACACCCAGTTAATTTTTTTTTTTTTTTTTTTTGAGATGGAGTCTCACTCTGTCACACAGGCTGGAGTGCAATGGCACGATCTCGGCTCACTGCAACCTCTACCTCCTGTGTTCAAGCAATTCTCCTGCCTCAGCCTCCTGAGTAGCTGGAATTATAGGTGCGCACCACCACGCCCAGCTAATTTTTATATTTTTAGTAAAGACGGGGTTTTACCATGTTGGTCAGGCTGGTTTCGAACTCCTGACCCTGTGATCCGCCGACCTTGGCCTCCCAAAGTGCTAGGATTACAGGCATGAGCCACCACACCCGGCCATTTTTTTGTATTTGTTATACAGACAGGGTTTCGCTATGTTGCCCAGGCTGGTCTTGGACTCCTGGCCTTAAGCAATCCTCCAGCCTTAGCCTCCCAAAGTGCTGAGCTTATGGGTGTGAGCCATTGTTTTTCTCTTTCGCCCAGGCTGGAGTGAAGTGGTATGATCTCGGCTCACTGCAACCTCTGCCCCTGAGGTTCAAGCATTTCTCCTGCCTCAGCCTCTTGCGTAGCTGGGATGACAGGTGCGTGCCACCACACCTTGCTAATTTTTGTATTTTAACTAGAGACAGGATTTCACCATGTTGGCCAGGCTGGTCTCGAACTCTTGACCTCAGGTGATCCACCTGCTTCAGCCTCCCAAAGTGCTAGGATTATAGGCGTGAGCCACCATGCCCGGCTCAGCCAAATATTTCAGACTTTGGAGGGAAACACAATTATACTCATCTTTGGGTGAACAGTGTGAAAACAAATAGCTGGAACAGTACACAATTTCAGCCTTAAGCTCTACAACCTTGCCTTCTGTGGTACTGTATCTTTGCAATACTGGGTTTTCAGCAATCGATGTGATAATGTTACTGGAAAAGGAGTCTCAACCCAGACCCTAAGAAAGGGTTCTTGCATCTCACCAAGGAAGGAATCTAAGACATGTTGCAGAGTGCAATGAGAAGAGATAGTTTATTAAAAGCTACTCTGGGCTGGGCGTGGTGGCTCACACCTGTAATCCCAGCACTTAGGGAGACCAAGGTGGGCGGATCACTTAACGTCCGGAGTTTGAGACCAGCCTGGCCAACATGGTAAAACCCTGTCTCTAATAAAAATACAAAAATTAGCTGGGCATGATGGCACATGCCTGTAATCCCAGGTACTCGAGAGGCTGAAGCAGGAGAATTGCTCGAACTCAGGAGATAGAGGTTGCAGTGAGTCAAGATAGTGCCATTGTACTCCAGCCTGGGCAACAAGAGCGAGACTCCATCTCAAAAAAAAAAAGAAAAAAGAAAAAAGAAAGCTACTCTGTTACAGTCAGGAGGGTGTCCAGAGAAAGTAGGAGGAAGAATGCCCTGTCTTTGTTTAAGTTATTTCTCATAAGGGATCTTGTCTATGTAAAAGCTAAGCCAAGTCTGTGTCTACGTGCGGGTGAGCAGACAGCATGACAAAATTTATTACTCTATTGATTTAAACTATCCTTAACATTTTAGCATGTGAGTACATCAAAGCATAACTATAATTATCTTGAAAGCATATATTGTTATGAGTATTGGTACATCTAAACTATAAACATCCCATGACTATGGGTCATGACCAGCAAGAAATTGTGCTTTGTTAGTTTCAGGATGGAGCTGAATTTAAAATGGCGTCACTCTGGCTCTCCTAGGCTTTCGCTTCCCTAACAATGAGAAGCAAATAACTCAACTGGCTCAGACCTGTAATCCCAGCACTTTGAGAGGCCGAGGTGTGAGAATCACTTGAGCTCAGGAGTTCGAGACCAGCCTGGGCAAAATGGCAAAACCTCATCTTTACAAAAAATACAAAAATTAGCCAGGTGTGGTGGCACATGCCTGTAGTCCCAGCTACTTGGGAGTCTGCTAAGGTGGGATGATAGCGTGAGCCAGGGAGGTTGAGGCTTCAGTGAGTTGAGACCGCATCACTATATTCCAGCCTAAGCAACAGAGTGAGACTCTGTCTCAAAAAAAAGGAAAAAAAGGAAGAAGAACAAGAACAAGAAAACAACAAACTACTCATGAAGATCAATGTGGAACACAAAATGAGAGTGTTGGCCAGGTGTGGTGGCTCACACTTGTAATCCCAGCACTTTCTGAGGCCAAGGTAGGAGGATCACTTGAGCCCAGGAGTTTGAGACCAGACTGGGCAACATGGCAAAATCCTGTCTCTGGTAAAAATACAAAAACTAGCTATTCACTGACCACTTGGATGTAAAGAAAAATAATAATAATTAAAGAAATAATAATAATAGGACAGGCTTAGTCAGGAGTTCAAGACCAGCCTGGCCAACATGGTGAAACCCCGTCTCTACTAAAAATACAAAATTAGCCAGGTGTGGTGACGTGCACCTGTAGTCCCAGCTACTCAGGAGGCTGAGGCAGGAGAATTGCTTGAACCCGGGAGGCAGAGGTTACAGTGAGCTAAGATCGTGCCACTGCACTGTAGCCTGGGTGACAGAACAAGGCTCCATCTTGAAAAACTAATAGTAATAATAATAAATAATAATAAAAACTAGCTGAGTGTGGTGGTGTGTGCCTGTGGTCCCAGCTACTAGTAAGGCTGAGGTGGGAGAATCACTTAAGCTGGGAGTTTCAGGCTGCAATCAGTCACAATCTCGCCACGGCACTCCAGCCTGGGTGACAGAGCAAGACTCTGTCTCAAAAAGGAAGGAAGGAAGGAAAGAAGGAAGAAAGGAAGGAAGGAAAGAAAGAAAGGAAGGAGGGAGAGAAAGAAAGAAAAAGAAAGAGAGAAGGAAGGGAGGGAGGGAGGGAGGGAGGGAGGGAGGGAAGCAAGGGAAAGAAAGAACTGGTATCTGATGTGATTCCAAGATTCCAAGAAAGTACACATATCCCATTCAGTAAGTAATCATGGTGTCTTACTCCATTTTGTGCTGCTAAACAGAATCCCATAGACTGGGTAATTTATAAAGAACAGAAATTTCTCATAGTTCTGGAGGCTGGGAAGTCCAAAATCAAGATACTGGCATCTTGTGAGGGCCTTCTTGCTGCATCGTCCCATGTAGAAGGGCAAAGAGAGGGCAAAGAAAAGGGAAGAGAGAGAAAAGGAGAAGGAGAGGGGGAGAAAACAGAAGTTAGGTATTTTTTTTTTCTTTGTAGAGAAAGGGTCTTGCTGTGTAGCCCAGGCTGGTCTCAAACTCCTGGCCTCAAGCAATCCTCCCACTTTGGCCTCCCAAAGGGCTGGAATTACAGGCATGAGCCATCATATCCAGCCCTGATGAGCTATTTCTTTTGACCTAGGACTGCTATGAAAAAAATCACTGAGACATAAAAGCTGCTATGTTTGGGTACCTCTGGCATAGGCAAAGAAAGTGTGGTGTGGTGGCATTTAGCAATATTTACTGAGCACTTACTGTGTGCCAGTCATCAATCTAGGCACTGGTGATACAGCAAAGAACAAAAGAGAAAAATCCCTATGGACAAGAAGCTGATGTTCTAGAGGGAAAAACAATAAATATCTCAGTGATGAGTTAGGATGTAAAAAATGAGTAAAAATAAAAACAATAAAAAGTCAATAATAAACTGACTTATTCATTAGTCAGGGCATAGGCTGAGCGTGGTGGCTCATGCCTATAATCCCAACACTTCAGGATGCCAAGGTGGGAAGAGTGCTTGAGCCCAGGAGTTAGAGACCAGCCTGGGCAACATGGTAACATGGCAAAACCCTGACTCAACAAAAAATGTAAAAATTAGCCAGGCATGGTGGCACATGCCTGTAGTCCCAGCTACTTGGGAGGCTGAGGTGGGAGGATCACTTAGATCAAGGCTGCAGTGAGCCATGATGGTACCATTGCACTCCAGCCTGGGTGACAGAACAAGACTGTCTCTCTCTCTCTCTCTCTCTATATATATATATACTAAAATGGGTATATATGTATATACTGAGGAATGAGGAAACAGCCATTTGTCCAGGGTCACACAGCCAATAAATGATAGGGCAGGGATTTCGACCCTGGTGTGTGGGAGATAAGGATGGAAGTGGAATGCAGTACTCTGTGGTTTGGACTTCATTTCTCTCTCCATGAGAAACCATGGAAGGCTTTCAAATATAGAAGTGACATTTAGCCCGGGCATGGTGGTTCATACCTGTAATCCCAGCACTTTGGGATGCTTGTGAATAGCTACTGCACTCCAGCCTGGGCAACATAGTGAGACCCTGATCTAAAAAAAAAATTAGATACTGTGCACGAAGTACTCAGCACATAAGAGTGCTCCGGAAGTGGTGGGTGTTATTGCTTTTTTTGTTTTGTTTTGTTTTGTTTTGTTTTTGAGATGGAGTCTCAGTCTGTCACCAGGCTAGAATGCAATGGCACAAACTCGGCTCACTTGGCCCACTCTGCCCACTGAGGTGGGCGGATCACCTGAGGCCAGGAGTTCAAGACCAGCCTGGCCAACATGGTGAAATCCCATGTCTACTAAAAATACAAAAAGTAGCTGGGCATAGTGTCAAGTGCCTATAATCCCAACTACTTGGGATGCTGAGACAGGAGAATTACTTGAACTCAGGAGGCAGAGGTTGCAGTAAGCTGAGATTGTGCCACTACACTCCAGCCTGGGTGATAGAGCAAGACTCCATTAAAAAAAAAAAAAAGCCTGGCATGGTGGCTCACGTCTGTAATCCCAGCACTTTGGGAGGCTGAGGCGGGCAGATCATAAAGTCAGGAGATCGAGTCCATCCTGGCTACCATGGTGAAACCCTGTCTCTACTAAAAAATACAAAAAAAATTAGCCGGGCGTGGTGGTGGGCGCCTGTAGTCCCAGCTACTCCGGAGACTGAAGCAGGAGAATGACGTGAACCCAGGAGGCAGAGCTTGCAGTGAGCTGAGATTGTGCCACTGCACTCCAGCCCGGGTAACAGAGCGAGACTCCATCTCAAATAAATAAATAAATAAATAAATAAATAAATAAATAAATACATAAATAAAAGTTTGGGTGCAGTGGCTCACGCCTGTAATCTCAGCACATTGGGAGGTCGAGGCAGGCAGATCACAAGGTCAAGAGATCGAGGCCATCCTGGCCAACATGGTGAAACCCCATCTGTAACTAAAAATACAAAAATTAGTTGGACGTAGTGGCACGTGCCTGTAGTCCCAGCTACTTGGGAGGCTGAGGCAAGAGAATCACTTGAACCTGGGAGGCGGAGGTTTCAGTGAGCCGAGATCACACCCCTACACTCCATCTAGCCTGGCGATAGAGGGAGACTCTGTCTCAAAAAAAAAAAAAAAAAGTGACATTTATTTACTCATCTGTTTAACATTCAATAAATAGTTATCATATGCCTGTGTTAACAAACAAAAATAAAACACCAGTGTTTGTTCACCTGGCAAGTAGCCACAAGGACTCGGGTTTTGATTAATAGGAGTTTTATTACTTGGCGCAAGTAAGGAGGGCGCTGGAAGTATTCTCCAAAGCAGTGTCTCCCTGAAGGAAAGTGACAGGAGGGTTTTAGGGGGTGACAGAGAGAGGAGAGGGTGCATGATGGCAGGTAGAGGAGGGGTCCCAGTTGCGCAGAGTCAGTGTGTCATCACGCCAGCACATGAGGCTGGCATTAGGTCATGAAGCTATAGCTCCTCTGGGGTGGAGACTTCAGTGTTCTAATGAGGAAAGTTCACTTGAGTTCATCTATAAGTTGCCAGGGTCTGTCAAGAACTGGTTTAAACCAACAAGGTGGCCGAATTCTACAGGGTTTGGGGAGGAAGAGGCTGCAGGGCGGAAGGCTGTAAAGCAGGCTGATTGCTCAAGTTGATTAAATTCCTAGAATCCCTGGGGCCCTGCTGCTTGCTTACACCCGCTATGTGTCAGGCACTCTGCCTGTGCCAAGCACTCCAGGTTGAACTTACAGATATAATCGCGCCCTAGGGGACTTCCAGTAAGGCAGGGCTGAGCACTCTGCCAGGGGTGCAACAGGGGATCGAGGAGGACAGATGGGGACATGCAGCCCAGCCTGGGACCTGGAAAGGACTCTTGAGGAAAGGCAAAGTTGAAACCTAAAGGCTGAGCTGGAATTCGCAGGTTGAGGAGGGGCATGGGAAGCAGAGAATATTCTGAGCAGAGGCAACAGCATGAGTGAAGGCCCAGTGACCTGTGATCTGGCATGTTCACGTTGGCACAGCCCACTTGGCGGCAGAGTGGAGGCTGGAGCAGAGGTGGAGGGACGAGGGTGGGAGGCCCCTGGGAGGCTGGTGCAAGAGTTCAGGCTAGAGACTGTGGAGTCCTACCCTGGGGGCAGGAATGGCAGGGGCTGAAAGTAATTGAGACGAATAAGAATAACACCTCTTGGCTGGAGACTGAGGCAGGAGAATCGCTTGAATCTGGGAGGTGGAAGTTGCAATGAGCGGAGATCGTGCCACTGCACTCCAGCCTGTGCGATAGATTGTGACACTGCACTCCAACCTGGGTGGCAGAGTGAGACCCTGTCTCAAAAAAATAAAATAAAATAAAATTTAAAATAATAATAATGGCCATGTGCAGTGGCTCACGCCTGTAATCCCAACACTTTGGGAGGCCGAGGCTGATGGATCACTTGAGGTCAGTGTTTGGAGGAACAGAGGCAAGATGGTGCATTTCCGGGTTCTTCATCCCCCCCAACTTTTCCCGCGCGCGCAAAAATGCAGCCAGCGCCCGGGAAGGTGCAGATCAACCGGGCATGTGCCAGGTGACGTCAATCCGAAGAGACCAAGATTTACCTGGTCGCACCTGCGGAACACCCCCCAACACGCCCGTGCCCGGCCTATTGCCCTCCCACTCTTAGAAAAGCCGCTCTCGGCCAGCGCGCCAAGCGGCCTTCCTGAGTCTCTCAATCCTGTCGGCATGTCGGGACTGCAGGAACTCCCTCCGAGAGCCCCACCGGGGGACTCTGCCGGCCTTCTTTGCCGGAGGCCGACAGACCTCTTCCCCACACCTTAGGTGACCAAAATAAATTTGCAGTTTTGCTCCTACCCTTGCCTACTCGCTGGTTCTTTTGTACGCGCTCTGGTGGTCTTAGAAAAACAAATCAGTCAGGAGTTCGAGACCAGCCCTGCCAACATGGTGAAACCCCATCTCTATGAAAAACACAAAAATTGGCAAGGTGTGGTGGTGCGTGCCTGTAATCCTAGCTACTTGGGAGGCTGAGGCAGGAGAATCACTTGAACCGGGACGTAGAGGCTGCGGCAAGTCGAGATTGTGCTATTGCACTCCAGCCTGGGTGACAGAGCGAGACTCCGTCTCCAAAAAATAAATAAATAAATACCTCGGCCTCCCCAGTAGCTAGGATTACAGGCACACGCCACCACGCCCAACTAATTTTTGTATTTTTAGTAGAGATGGGGTTTCACCATGTTGGCCAGGCTGGTCTCAAACTCCTAGCCTCAGGTGATCCACCCGCCTCAGTCTCCCAAAGTGCTGGATTACAGGCGTGAGCCAGCACGCCCAGCTGATAATTTTTAAATAATTCAGAGACTTATCTGGGTCACGCAGGAGGTGGCTTGGCCAGATTTCTAGCTGAGATTCATCTGACCCTACATCCATGCCCTTGCTACTGCTGCTCCCACCTTCCCATCAGGAAGCTGCAGGACTTGGGTTACAGAAGATGAGGAAGTAGAAACCAGAGCTGGCTCTGAGCAGAGACAGATGTACTCCTTCCAGGGCATGTCCCCTTCCAAGGCCCTGTACCTAATTCTGTATATGGAGTTTTGTTTTGTTTTGTTTGAGATGGACTCTCGCTCTGTCACCCAGACTGGAGTGCAGTGCTGTAATCTCTGCTCACTGCAACCTCCGCCTCCTGGGTTCAAACGATCCTCCTGCCTTGGCCTCCCGAGTAGCCGGGATTACAGGTGTGCCACCACGCCCTGCTGATTTTTGTATTCTTAGTAGAGATGGGTTTTTACCATGTTGTCCAGGCTGGTCTCCAACTCCTGACCTCGAATGATCCATCCATCTCAGCCTCCCAAAGTGCTGGGATTACAGGCATGAGCCACCACATCTGGCCTTGTTTCTCTTAAAGAGAGCCTTGGGCTACTGAAAGCTTTTCTAGGTCTTCTTTACAAGACACTGGTGCTGGGGGCAGGTGATGAGGACACTCAGGGTGCCCTGTCATGAACTGGAGAAGGCAAAGTACTCCTAAGTCAGGATCTTACCCTGCCATGATGCTTCCTGGGTCTAATGATGGGCCGCCCGTCTTCCCAGCCACCCACGGAGCTAGGGAGGATCCCGGTTTTCTGGGGCCTGAAGCTTCAACAATTTGGATGGCTCACACCTGTAATTCCAAAGCTTTGAAAGGTCAAGGCGAGAGGATCACTGAGCTGCTACGACCTGCCTATATTTTGCTGTGAAAAGCAGAGGTGCCTCCCGCTAACTCAACATTAAACACAGGTTGTCTGCCCTGCCAGCCTCCTCCCTCCCTCCCTCTCCTTTTGTCTCCCCACCCCCGCTTTTCCCCACTCACCCCTCTCCCTGACAGCAGTGCCTCCCCGCCTCGACCTACAGAATCAGGGCCCAGAGCCCTCCCCACAGTCTGAGCAGGACTCCTAGTTTCGGGGGAGGCGGCAGTTTGAGCTCCGAGTCTGGCCCTGCCCTGTTGGTGACCGGGGCAGTCACTTCTCTCTGGACCTCAGTTTCCCCATTTCCCGTGCACACATAATCTGGGCCCTGGGCTCCTTGTCCTGAAGCACAGCAGGTGTCTCTAGCTCTCCCCTAAGTCAGGGAGAAGGTAGACAAGGGGGCTCATGCTGGGGCCCTGGCTCCCCTCCTCACTATCCACGGCAGCCCTGGCAGTATCTCAGGTGCCTATCATTGGGTGAGCAGGGGAGGCAGGCTTGGGGTCTCTGGTCTGATTTTCCATAAGCTTGGGACTTACTGCCCAGACCTTTGGAGCATTTCCATGGAGGGTCTCGCGTGGGCCTCCCTCCCCACTTCACAGGGACTCCCCCCTCTGATGCTCTGTCTCCTTTTTTATTATTTTTTATTTTTTTGGGATGGAGTTTCTCTCTTGTTGCCCAGGCTGGAATGCAATGGCATGATCCCAGCTTACTGCAACCTCCACCTCCCAGGTTTAAGCAATTCTCCTGTCTCAGCCTCCTGAGTAGCTGGGTTACAGGCATGCGCCACCACACCCAGCTAACTTTGTTTTTTTTTTTTTTTCATTCTTTTTTTTTTTCGAGACGGAGTCTCGCTCTGTCTCCCATGCTGGAGGGCAGTGGCCGGATCTCAGCTCACTGCAAGCTCCGCCTCCCGGGTTCACCCCATTCTCCTGCCTCAGCCTCCCGAGTGGCTGGGACTACAGGCGCCCGCCACCTCGCCCGGCTAGCTTTTTGTATTTTTTAGTAGAGACGGGGTTTCACCGTGTTAGCCAGGATGGTCTCGATCGCCTGACCTCGTGATCCGCCCGTCTAGGCCTCCCAAAGTGCTGGGATTACAGGCTTGAGCCACGGTGCCCGGCCGCTAACTTTGTATTTTTAGTAGAGATGGGGTTTCACATGTTGATCAGGCTGGATGGTTTTGAACTCCTGACCTCAAGTGATCCACCTGCCACCACCTCCCAAAGTGCTGGGATTACAGGCATGGGCCACAATGCCGGGCCAATGCTCTATCTCCTTAACCCTCAAATTCTTCCCTCACTTCCTTTCAGGCTATAACCCTTCCCCCACCTGTTAATACATCCCCTATGAATACATCCTAGCCAAGTTCTGGGTACATGGAGGAGATGTTTAGGCAGGTGTTTAATACACAAAACAAAAATAAGGGCAGGGGGAAAAAAAGGAAAACCAAACCAAACAAAAATAGCAGCTATTTTGCTGAATGGATCCCCAACCATCTGAAAAGATCTGGGCGGGGCATGGTGGTTCACATCTGTAATCCCAGAACTTTGGGAGGTCAAGGCGGGAGGATTACTTGAGGCCAGGAGTTGGAGACCAGCCTGCACAATATAATGACATAGATACCATGTCTCTACATAATAAAAATAAAAAATTGATGGGGCGTGGTGGTGTGAGCCTGTAGTCCCAGCTACTTGGGAGGCTGAGGCAGGAGGATTGCTTGAGCCCAGGAGTTTGGGGGCTCAAGGGCTGCAGTGAGCTATGATGCCACTGCACTCCAGTCCAGGTACAGAGTGAGATGCTGTCTTTAAAAAAAAAAAAAAAAAAATGCCAGGCACAGTGGCTCACACCTGTAATCCCAGCACTTTGGGAGGTCGAGGCAGGTGGATCACCCGAGGTCAGGAGTTCAAGACCATCCAGCCTGATCAACATGGTGAAACCCCATCTCTACTAAAAATACAAAAAATATCCATGTGTGGTGGCACAAACCTGTAATCCCAGCTACTCGGGAGGCTGAGGTAGGAGAATCACTCGAACCTGGGAGGCGGAGGTTGCAGTGAGCCGAGATCGTGCCACTGCACTTCAGCCTGGGCAACAAAAGCAAAACTCCGCCTTAAAACAAACAAACAAACAAACAAACAAACCAGCTTTAAGTCACAATTACACAACTTAAGCTAAACAAAATAAAAATGAAGACATCTGTTTGCGACATCCCACCCTGGAGCCTAAGGACACTGCTTCCATCCAAAGCAACGAGTGCAGGAACCTAAGAGTTGTTTTGGCACATTTAGAAGCAGTTCTCCAGCCAGACACAGTGGCTCATGTCTGTAATCCCAACACACTGGGAGGCCAAGGCAGGCGGATTGCTTGAGCCCAGGAGTTTGAGACCAGCCTGGGCAACTTGATGAAACCCTGGCTCTACAAAAACAAGACAAAATGAAAACTAGCCAGGCATGGCAGTGCTAGAGTCCCAGCTACTCAGGAGGCTGAGGTGGGAGGGTCATTTCAGCCTGGGTATGTCGTAGCTGCAGTGAGCTATGATGGAGCCACTGCACTCTAGCCTGTGTGGCACAGCGAGACCCGGTCTCAAAAAGAAAAAAAAAGAGAGAAAAGAAAAAGAAGCAGCTCTCTGCCCTGTTTCACTGAAAGGCTACAAACATACCCTACCCCCACCCCCACCGCCCTGACACACCCCCAGTCTTTCTGCTGGCAGGTCCCATGGAGGAGGAGGGGTGAAGGGCATTGTGTTTTGTGTTCTGGGGTTATAGCTTACATGTTTTTCCCCTGGCGTTTTCTTCGGTTACGTGTGTGTATACATATATATGTGTGTGTGTGTGTATATATATGTATACATGTACACACGTATATGTATATATGTGTGTATATATATATATACACTATATATATTATTATTTTTTTAACCAGACCTCTTTACCCTGAAGATGAGTCTTGGGCCATTTGCTCTCTTGGTGTGAGATCCCCTATTATCAATACTGCTGGCCCCAATTTCTTTTTTTTTGAGACAGAATCTCACTCTGTCAGCCAGGCTAGAGTGCAGTGGTAGGATGTCGGCTCACTGTGGCCTCTGCCTCCTGGGTTCTAGCGATTCTCCTGCCTCAGCCTCCTGAGTAGCTGGGACTACAGGCATGCACCACCACACCCAGCTAATTTTTGTATTTTTAGTGGGATGAGGTTTCACCATGTTGGCCAGGCTGGTCTCAAACTCCTGGCCTCAAGTGATCTGCCTGCCTCAGCCTCCCAAAGTGCTGGGATTACATGCGTGAACCACCGAGCCTGGCCTGGCCCAATTTTTGACCGTCATTATGCTGAGTGTCTGTCTTCCTCTCTGAGAAACAGGATCAAGTCCTCTGATAGTACTATGTCCATCAGCATTCCTAATTCCTGGGTTTTCCGCCCGACTGCAGGAGAAATCCTGCAATGATATAATTGGACCACAGTGGGGTCGGGTTCTACACAGTTTTTTCCCTCACATTTTAATACACAAATAATAACAGTATACTTCTGTTTTCAAAAATCTCAAAAAGGAGGTAGGGCATGGTGGCTCACGCCTGTAATCCCAGCACTTTGGGAGGCTGAAGTGGGCAGATCATGAGGTCAGGTGTTGGAGATCAGCCTGACCAACATTGTGAAACCCCATCTGTACTAAAAATACAAAAATTAGCCAGGTGTGGTGATGCGTGCCTGTAATCCCAACTACTCAGGAGGCTGAGGCAGGAGAATCGCTTGAACCCGGGAGGCAGAGGTTGCAGTGAGCAGAGATCGCACCACTACACTCCAGCCTGGGCAACAAAACAAGACTCTGTCTCAAAAAAAAAAAAGAAAAAAAAATCTCAAAAAGGAAATGAAAATAATTCTTCATACTAAAACTTGTGGGACACAGTTAAAGCAGTACTCAGATGAAAATTGACAGCCTTAAATACTTTCATTTTTAATGAAAGACCAAAAATAAATGAACCTGCCAGGCACTGTGGCTCACGCCTATAATCCCAGCACTTTGGGAGGCCAAGGCGGGCGGATTATGGGGTCAGGAGATCGAGACCACAGTGAAACCCTGACTCTACTGAAAACACAAAAAATTAGCCAGGTGTGATGGCATGTGCCTATAGTCCCAGCTGCTCGGGAGGCTGAGGCAAGAGAACAGCATGAACCCGGGAGGCGGAGCTTGCAGTGAGCCAAGATCGCACCACTGTACTCCAGCCTGGGTGACAGAGCGAGACTCCGTCTCAAAATAAATAAATAAATAAAAATAAATAAATAAATAATAAATGAACCAAGTATTCAGCCTATGAAATTAGAAAAACAGCAATAAAATAAAAGAAGAGGAAAAAATAAAATGAAGCCTGACATTAATGAAATAGAAAAAAGATACTGAAAGAATAAATAAATGGGCCAGGTGTGGTGGCTCATGCCTGTAGTCCCAGCATTTTGGGAGGCCGAGGTGGGTGGATCACTTGAGGTCAGAGTTCAAGACCAGCCCAGCCAACATGGCAAAACCCCGTCTCTACTAAAAATACGAAATTAGCCAGGCATGATGATGCCTACACCTGTAATCCCAGCTACTTGGGAGGCTGAGGCAGGAGAATCACTTGAACCTGGGAGGCAGAGGTTGCAGTTAGCCATGATTGTGCCACTGCACTCCAGTCTGGGTGACAGAGTGGGACTCTGTCTCAGAAAAAGGAAAAAGGTCAGGTGTGGTGGCTCACGCCTGTAATCCCAGAACTTTGGGAGGCCAAGGCAGGCAGATCACTCCAGGTCAGGAGTTCAAGACCAGCCTGACCAACATGATGAAACCTCTGACTCTACTAAAAATTCAAAAATAAATTGGGTGTGGTGACTGGTGCCTGTAATCAAGCTTCTAGGGAGGCTGAGGCAGGAGAATCACTTGAATCCAGGAGACGGAAGTTGCAATGAGCCAAGATAGTGCCACTACACTCCAACCTGGGTGACAGAGTGAAACTCCATCTCAGAAAAAAAAAAAAAAAAAAAAAAAAGGATTGCGTTGATTCCCCCATCTCCCCCTTCCCCTATGAAGAAGGATGTTTAAGTGTCTGTACCTCATGGGCTATTAGGTGGGCCTTCTGCAATTCCCCTGTGCTTTGCACATTAAATACAATTGTATGCTTTTCTCTCCCATTCATCTTTCTATCACAAGTTCACTTCAGCTAACTTTCACCCCTACAAGAACCATCACATGCCCAATGATGTGGCATGAATAATAAGGATGAATGAGGATTCAGGGCTGGGATGTTCCAGCTAGAAATGAAATTTGCAGGCAGAAAAACAGAGAACCAGAGAGGGAAAGAATCTTATCCGAGATCTCAGAATGACCGTCTGTCACAGAACGACCGTCCCGTCAGAAGAGAATCTCTACTTTAATTCCACAGACCTGGAAAACGAACCCAGCGGGAGACTATTTCCCAGAATCAGGCGCCACCTGCAGATTGTCAGGAGAAACAGCAGGAGCCTGAGGGCCAGGACTCGGGTGATGGAATCGTTTTTTTTTTTTTTCCCCAGCATCAGGCTCCCACATGGCTCAGCACAGCACTGTTACTAATCTTGGTTTGGGTTAAAATTTTGACATTTTGTCCATCATGGAATTTTTTTGCATTAATTTTGATTTTTTTTTCTTTTTGAGACGGAGTTTCGCTCTGCTGCCAGGATGGTGTGCAAGTCGTGCAATTTCAGTTCACTGCACCCTCCACTTCGCAGGTTCAAGTGTTTCTCCTGCCTCAGCCTCCCCAGTAGCTGGGACTACAGGCGCATGCCACCATGCCCAGCTAATCTTTGTATTTTTAGTAGAGACAGGATTTCACCATGTTGGCCAGGATAGTCTCGATCTCTTGACCTCGTGATCTGCCCGCCTCAGTCTCCCAAAGCTCTTGGATTACAGGCGTGAGTCACTGTGCTCGGCCTAATTTTGAATTTTGAACAATTATTTGTCTCGATTACTGAGGTTTGTGGTACCCCCTAAAATTTTACACCCTAAAGTTTGAGTACTTCACTCACTTCCCATTCTGTAACTTGCCAAAACTTGGAGTCTTCATCCCCCATCCTAGTACTGCCATCTCACCAGAGGATCTCGCCTCTTCCGTAAGACTACAGACAAGAACATAAGCCCAGCTGCTGTCCTTAACCCCCCTCCCCGCCTCCACTCCCTCCTCTCTCCTTCCCCATCCCTCCCCTCCCTCCCTCCTTCTCTCCTCCCTCCCTTTCTCCCTTCCTTCTTTCCTTCCTGGCAGGCAGCTATGTTAAACATTCAGGGAGATGCCCTTAGACAGCTGTTAAGTAAGGAGACACCTGCAAATGCAATAAAGAGTTACAAGGGTCGGGCGCGGTGGCTCACGCCTGTAATCCCAGCACTTTAGGAGGCCGAGGCGGGTGGATTATGAGGTCAGGAGATCGAGACCATCCTGGCTAACACAGTGAAACCCCGTCTCTACTAAAGAATACAAAAAATTATCTGGGCGTAGTGGCGGGTGCCTGTAGTCCCAGCTACTCGGGAGGCTGAGGCAGGAGAATGGCATGAACCCAGGAGACGGAGCTTGCAGTGAGCCAAGATTGCGCCATTGCACTCCAGCTTGGGTGACAGAGCAAGACTCTGTCTCAAAACAAAAACAAAAACAAAAACAAAAAAGAGTTACAAGAGGTTTAAATGGCCAAGGGAAGGATTATATCTGGGATTATGGGAGGGAAAGAGCCTGGATGGGCTTTAGCCCAGTGCCCATGTATACCTGCTGCTTTATTCATGTTTGAAACACAATAAGTTATCTAGCACTTGCTATGTGCCTGGACAGCGTGTTCTATAAGCATGAGCTCATCAGATCAACAGACACCCCTGTAATAGAGACACCACTTTTACCTTCATATGCAAATGAGGAAACAGAGCTCAGAGACGTTAAGTTATTCACTCAAAGTCCCTCAGCTGGTAAGAGGCAGAGCAATGATTTAATCTGAGGTCTGCCTGACTCAAAGCCCATTGTCATCATCATTAGGCCATATGCATTAATTCAACAAATATTTCTGCATGCCTACTATGTGCCAGGACCTGTTCTAGGTGCTGGGGATATTGTCATGAAGAAAATGGCTAAAGATTTATCTCCCATGCAGCATTCATTCTGGCAAGGGAGGACCAGCAATAAAAAACATAATTTCAGATAGAAAAAAAAGAGTTATGAAAAAAACAAAGCAGGCCAGGCATAGTGGCTCATGCCTGTAATCCCAGCACTTTGGGGAGGCCGAGGTGGGAGGATCACTTGAAGTCAGGAGATCGAAACCAGTCTGGCCAAGATGGTGAAACCCCATCTCTACTAAAAAAAATATATATATATATACACAAAAAAATTAGCCAGGCATGGTGGCATGCACCTGTAATCCCAGCTACTCAGGAGGCTGAGTCAGGAGGATGGTTTGAGCCCAGGAGGTAGAGGTTGCAGTGAGCCAAGATTGTGCCACTGTAGTCCAGCCTGGGTGACAGAGCTAGACTCTGTCTCGAAAATAAATAAATAAATAAATTAATTAATTAATTAATTTATTTATTAAGCAGGGGGTAATGCGAGAGAATAAGTGGGTGGTCAGGAAGGCTCTCTGAAGAGGGGCATTTAAGATGACACGTGAATACCAAGGAATCTGCCAAGTGGCTATTAAGAGGAGTGTTCCAGGCAGAGGGAACAGGGAGTGCAAAGGCCCTGGGGTAGGAGCAAGCTGGGCACGTTTGTAGAACCAACAGAAGGTTGATGTGGCTGGAACACAGTGAACAAAGAGGAGGGAGGGAGGCAAGGAGGTCTAGGGCCATGGCGGTCACACAGGGCTTAGTAGGTCATGAGGAGGTTGGATTTCATCCTGAAAGCAATGGGAAGCCATTGGAGGGATTTAAGCAGGAAGGTGATGGGATGTGATTAACGTTTGTAAAAGATCACTCTAGTCTACAGTTTTTCAGCCTTAGTACTACTGACATTTTGGTCCAGATATTCTTGGTTGTCCAGGGGACTGTGCTGTACACTATAGGGTATCTAGCAGCATCCCTAGCCTCCACCCACTAGATGCCAGTAATACAACCACAGTTGTGACACCCAAAGTGTCTCCGGGCATACTAAATGTCCCCTGGAGGGAAAACTTGCCTCCAGCTGAGAGCCACTACTGTACTCATAAAAGTAAAGAAGCGCTGTGGAAGTGTTCATGATTGATGGAGCCTACAAGACAGGATAACTAAATGCAATATCTAATCTTAGACTAACTAGATCTTGCACTATGAGGGTACTAAAATAAGATTATGGGCTGGGCACAGTGGTTCACACCTGTAATCCTGACACTTTCAGAGGTCAAGGTAGGAGAATCGCTTGAGCCTAGGAGTTTGAGACCAGCCTGGTCAACATGGTGAAACCCCATCTCTACAAAAAATACAAAAATTAGGCAGGTCGTGGTGGTTCACACCTGTAATCCCAGCAGTTTGGGAGGCTGAGGCAGGTGGATCACCTGAGGTCAGGAGTTTGAGACCAGACTGGCCAACATGGTGAAACCTGTCTCTACTAAATATACAAAAATTAGCTGGGTGTGGTGCCATGCACCTGTAATCCCAGTGACTCGGGAGGCTGAGGCAGGAGAATCGCTTGAACCCAGGAGGTAGAGGTTGCAGTGAGCCGAGATTGTGTCATTGCACTCCAGCCTGGGCGACAAAAGCGAAACTCCATCTCAAAAAAAAAAAAAAAGCTTGAGTTGATGGCATGTGCCTGTAATCCCAGTTACTTCGGAGACTCTGAGGCAGGAGAATCACTTGAACCTGGGAGGCGGAGGTTGTAGTGAGCTGAGATCTCGCCACTGCACTCCTGCCTGGGCGACAGCGTGAGACTCTGCCTCAAAAAAAAAAAAAAAAAAAAGAAGAGAAAAGAAATGAGAGGACAGAGGGGGCTCGAGGGTGAGCCCACACTAAACACCTGAGTGGGGATGCTGGTGACAGACGTGGGGAGGTCTAGGGGAGAAGCAGGACCTGTCCCGATTTCACCCCACCAGAGTCTGGAATTTCTGCCACAGCTGTGTCCAGCCACCACCAGAGGGCAATGGGGTCCTTGATGACCAAAGAGCCTGCCTGAATCCTGGAGCAGGGCGGGGGTGAACAATCCACCTGCAGGCCCAGGGAGCGGGTGGGGATCTGGGGGTGCCTTGGTGGCCTCTGAGCCACCAGGACGCTGTGCTCCTTGCAGCACAATCTTGTGGGAGGGGAAGGGAAAGAAATTAAATCCTAAAACCCTAGAATCTGAAAACTGTCACTCTAGCCATTCTAGTGTTTCCCTGAGGACAGAGGCAGACTCCGTAAGATGGTCCTAGGGTCCTAAGATCTTGCTGCTGGCCCTCGCCTGCCTCCACTCGACCCCAGCACCCTGGAGAGGGACTGGGCTCCCTAAGAAGGCACTGTACACACACGCACACACACACACACACACACACTCTCTCTTCAGCTGACGCTCTCTCCTCCCCCAGGCTTCCTACACATCCCTCAGGGGTCCTTCCTCTAAGACCCTTTCCTGACTCAGGCCCTGGCTCAAGGCTATTCCCCCTACTTCTCCCATCACACCCCTCTTTTCCTAAATGTTAGTAGTCAGTCTACCTGGCTGGCTCCTTAGCTCATCTGTGGCTCTGAAGGCTCAAAGAATATTTGTTGAATGAATGAAAGAATGAGTGAAGGCCTGGTGCTGTGGTTCATGCCTGTAATCCCAACACTCTGGGAGCCCAAGGCATGGGGATTGCTTCAGGCCAGGAGTTCGAGACCAGGCTGGGTAACATAGTGATACCCCATCTCTACAGAAATAAAAAGTAAAATTAGCTGGGTAGTGGTGTGCACCTGTAGTCCTAGCTACTCAGGAGGCTGGGAGCAGAAGCCTGAGCCCAGGAGTTGAAGGTTACAGTGAGTTATGATTGCACCACTGCTCTCCAGCCTAGGGGACAGAGCAATACTCTGTCTCTAAAAATACAAATAAGAAAAGAAACAGTGAGTGAATCTAAGATTGCAAGAAGAGAACATCTCAGGCCAGGCACAGTGGCTCACGCCTGTAATCCCAGCACTTTGGGAGGCCGAGGCAGGCGGATCATGAGGTCAGGGGATCGAGACCATCCTGGCTAATGTGGTGAAACCCCGTCTCTACTGAAAGTACAAAAACCTAGCTGGGCATGGTGGCAGGCACCTGTAGTCCCAGCTACTCAGGAGGCTGAGGCAGGAGAATGGCGTGAACATGGGAGGTGGAGCTTGCAGTGAGCCGAGATTGTGCCACTGCACTCCAACCTGGGCAACAGTGCAAGACTCCAACTCAAAAAAAAAAAAAAAAAAGAGAGAGAATATCTCAGTTCATCAACCTGTGGTTTTGATGTCAGAGACCTGAGTTCAAGTGAGGGCATTGCCACTTGTGAGCTGTGTGACCTTGGCAACTGTCTTAACCTTTCTAAGCTCCAATTGCCTCATCCAGTTACTATAGTTATTGAACAGTTCCAGTGATAAACTGCATGTCAATCTCTTTGCTCAAAATCTCCATATACTATACGCTCAATAAAAGCAAGACAGGGGCAGGGCACAGTGGCTCACGCCTGTAGTCCCAGTATTTTGGGAGACTGAGGTGGGAGGATGGTTTGAGCTCAGGAGTTCAAGACCAGGCTGGGCAACAAAGCGAGACCTCATCTCTATTTAAAAATAAAAATAAAAAACAAGAGGTTTTGATTGTCTGTGTGTGTAGTTACAAAAATGTAAGCTGTGTGTGTGTGTGTGTATGTAATAATATCTGTTTTTGTAGAAAAATAAAAATGTATATATGGAAGGCTATATAATAAACCAATAACCAAATTATTGTTAGCTAATGCCAATGAGTGAAATTGGAGGAATAAGGTAAAAATGTTTCTATTGTACTTTATAGATTTCTGTAGTTAGAATTCTTTTCTTTTCTTTTTTTTTTTTTTTGAGACGGAGTCTCGCTCTGCTACCCAGGCTGGAGTGCAGTGGCGCGATCTCAGCTCACTGCAAGCTCCGCCTCCCGGGTTCCCACCATTCTCCTGCCTCAGCCTCCCCAGTAGCTGGGACTACAGGTGCCGCCACCACGCCTGGCTAATTTTTTTTTGTATTTTTAGTAGAGACAGGGTTTCACCGTGTTCGCCAGGGTGGTCTCGATCTCCTGACCTCGTGATCTGCCCGCCTCGGCCTCCCAAAGTGCTGGCATTACAGGCTTGAGCCACCGCGCCTGGCCTTCTTTTTTTTTTTTTTTTTTTTTTTTTGATATGGTGTCTCGCTCTGTTGCCAGGCTGGAGTGCAGTGGTGCGATCTCAGCTCCTGTGCAGTGGTGCAACCTCCACCTCCTGGGTTCAAGCAATTCTCCCACCTCAGCCTCCCAAGTAGCTGGGAGTACAGGTGCGTGCCACTATGCCTAGCTAATTTTTGTATTTTTAGTAGAGATGGGGTTTCACCATGTTGGCCAGGCTGGTCTCGATCTCTCGACCTTGTGATCCATCTGCCTTGGCCTCCCAAAGTGCTGGGATTACAGGTGTGAGCCACCGTGCCCGGTCGATGTCTCAATGTCTTACATTAAGCATGTTTTACTTTTTTTTTTTTTTTTTTAAGACAGGATCTCACTGTCACCCAGGTTGGAGTGCAGTGGCATGACCATGGCTCACAGCAGCATTGAACTCCTGGGTTCAAGTAATTCTCCCACCTCAGCCTCCTGAGTAGCTGGGACTACAGGTGCCACCACACCAGGCTATTTTTTTTTTTTTTTTTTTAATATAGAGGTGGGATCTTGCCCAGGCTTGTGTTAAACACTGGCCTCTTCCCAAAACATTGGGATTACAAGCATGTACAGCATGTTTTACTTTTTAAATAAATAACAGAAAGCTTAAACTTTTTTTTTTTTTTTTGAGACTGAGTCTTGCTCTTGCTCTGTTGCCCAGGCTGGAGTACAGTGGCACGATCTCAGCTCACTGCAAGCTCCCAGGTTCACGCCATTCTTTTCCCTCAGCCTCCTAAGTAGCTGGTACTACAGGCGCCTGCCACCACACCCGGCTAATTTTTTGTATTTTTTTTTTAGTAGAGACAGGGATTCACCACGTTAGCCAGGATGGTCTCAATTCCCTGATCTCGTGATCCACCTGCCTCGGCCTCCCAAAGTGCTGGGATTACAGGCATGAGCCACCACGCCTGGCCCAGAAAGCTTAAGTTTTTTTTAAGTATAGTAAGTATATGAAACAATGGTCTACAACATTAGTCATTAGTCATAAGGGAAATGCAAAACAAAACCACCATGAAATGCCACTGCTCATCACCAGAAAGGTTAAAATTAAAGGTCTGACAATACCAAATGTTGACAAGAATGTGGAGCAACCGGAACTCTTGTACATTGTTTATGAGGGTGTAAAATGGTGGAAACATTTTGAAAAAGTATTTGACAGTTTCTAGTAATAAGAACACTTCCTCTATGAACCAGAGATTCCACTCCTGGCTATTTACCCAGGAGAATGAAAATATGTGTCCATAAAAAGACTTGTATACAAATGTTCATAGCATCTTTATTTATAATAGCCAAAACTGGAAGTAAGCCAAGTGTCCATCAGAAGGGGAATGGGTAAACACCTTGTGGTGGATCTGTACAGTAGAACACTAAACAGCAATAAAACAAATAAACTATGGATACAGGCAACAACACGGGTCAATCACAGACACATAGTGTGATGCCAAAAAAGTTAGACACAAAAAAAATAGATTACATTGTTCTTTTTTTAAAATTTTTTTTGAGACGCAGTTTCGCTCTTGTTGCCCGGGCTGGAGTGTGATGGGACAATCTCGGCTCACTTCAACCTCTGCCTCCCAGGGTCAAGTGATTCTCCTGTCTCAGCATCCAGAGTAACTGGGATTACAGGCATGTTCCACCATGCCTGGCTAATTTTTGTATTTTTAGTAGAGGTGGGTTTTCACCATGTTGGCCAGGCTGGTCTCGAACTCTTGACCTCAGGTGATCCACCCACCTCAGCCTCCCAAAGTGCTGGGATTACAGGTATGAGCCACTGCACCTGGACTGTGTTGTTCTTTAATTCCATTTTTTTCCATAAGAAATCACATGCCAGGAGTTTAATTGCATTTATATGAAGTTATTGGCTGGGCATGGTGGCTGGTACCTATAATTCCAGCACTTTGGGAGGCCGAGGCAGGAGGATTGCTTGAGCCCAGGAGTTTAAGACTGGTCAACATAGTGAGACCCTGTCTGTACAAAAAATAAAAAAAATTAGCAGGGCATGCTGGTGCATGACTGTAGTCCCAGCTACTCAGGAGGCTGAGAGGATGGGAGGATTGCTTGAGTCCGGGAGGACAGAGATGGGAAGATCGCTCAAACTGAGGAGGCTGAGACTGCAGTGAACCATGATTGTGCCACTGCACTCCAACCTGGGTGACAGAGTGAGACCCTGTCTAAAATAATAATAATAATAATAATAATAATAATATGTATGAAATTCTATAAACTTAATATAAATGGAATTAAACTGACTTATTGTGATAAAAGTGAAAATAGCTGAAGCAATATGGCCTGGAACAGGAGAGTTGTCTGGGTCCTGGAAATGTTTCATGTCTTGACCTGGTTGATGGTTATACACCTATACACCCAGATTAAAACCTCATCAAGCTATGCACAAATGTTCACAGTGTTTTTTTTTTTTTTTTTTTCTGTTTCTTTGTTTGTTTTTGAGACGGAGTTTTGCTCTTGTTGCCCAGGATGGAGTGCAGTGGCGTGATCTTGGCTCACCGCAACCTCCGCCTTTCGGGTTCAAGTGATTCTCCTGCCTCAGCATTCCGAGTAGCTGGGATTACAGGCATGTGCCACCATACCCGGCTAGTTTTGTATTTTTAGTAGAGATGGGGTTTCTCCATGTTGATCAGGCTGGTCTCGAACTCCCGACTTAGGTGATCCACCTGCCTCGGCCTCCCAAAGTGCTGGGATTACAGGCGTGAGCCACTGCCCTGGCCATTGTTTTTGTTTTTGAAATGGCATCTTGCTCTGTCGCCCAGGCTGGAGTGCAGTGGCACTATCTCCGCTCACTGCGACTTCCACCTCCTGGATTCAAGCAATTCTCCTGCCTCTGGAGTAGCTGGGACTACAGGTGCACATCACCACGCCCAGCTAACTTTTGTCTTTTTAGTAGAGATAGGGTTTCGCCATGTTGGCCAGGCTGATCTCAAACTTCTGACCTCAAGTGATCCGCCGGCCTTGGCCTCCCAAAGTGCTGGGATTACAGGCATGAGCCACTGCGCCCAGCTGTAATGACGAGTTTTTTTAAAAAGCTAAACACAAAAGAGTAATACTACATTATTCAATTTCTATAAAATTCTAGAAAATAGCAGCTAATCTATAGCAATGGAAATCAGAACAGTGGTTGCCTGAGGGAGGGAGAAAGGGATTACATGGAGGAGAGAGGGAGGGATTACATGGGGTGAGAGGAAACTTTTGGGGTGATGCATATATTCATTATCTTGACTGTGGCAATGGTTCTATGGATGGACACATCTGCCCCAAATCATCAAATTGTACTTTTTGTTTTTTTTTGAGACGGAGTCTTGCTCTGTTGCCCAGGCTGGAGTGCAATGGCACAATCTCTGCTCACTGCAACCTCCACCTCCCGGGTTCAAGAGATTCTCCTGCCTCAGCCTCCTGAGTAGCTGGGATTACAGGCACGTGCCATCATGCCTGGCTAATTTTTGTATTTTTAGTAAAGACGGGGTTTCTGCATGTTGACCAGGCTGGTCTCGAACTCCTGACCTCAGGTGATCCACCTGCCTCGGCCTTCCAAAGTGTTGGCATTACAGGTATGAGCTACCGTGCCTGGCCAGATTGTACATTTTGAATGCATGCAGGTTATGTGTCAGTTATACTTCCATAAAGCTGCCAAAACATATTTTTAAAACTCATTGCGACTGGTGCATTTGATATATGTAAATTAGGCTTCAACAAGCAGAAGAAAAAGAAAGGAAGAAACTGTACTTGTACTCCTGAGCCTGTTTCCCAGGCTGCACATCTAGCCTTGCCCAGGCCCCACGGGATCCTTCTTCCTCACTCAGAGAACCCCCCAGAGAATTTCTACAAATCAGTGCCTGGCAGCCCGCTGGTGCACCTGGCACACACAGCTACTTTCCCAGTGAATCTGTTCTGTCTTTGGTGGCCTAATTCAAATACCTCCTCCTCCAGGAAGCCATCAGGCCTCATGCCACACCCTCCTTGCTGGCTGAAACCTCTATCATGGCCCCATCCACCTTGTAACATCGGAATAGGAATGCAGTGCAGGCCGGGCTTGGGGGCACACACCTGTAATCCCAGCACTTTAGGAGGCTGAGGCAGGCAGATGGCTCGAGTCTAGGAGTTCAAGATCAGCCTGGGCAATTATATCTCTTAAAGAAAGAAAAAAAAAAAAGAATCGATGTAGACCCTTCCCATACTTCACACTAGAAGCTGACAATCATCACAAGAGAGGGTAACTGCCATTTGATGAGTAGGCCAGGTGCCATCTGTGGATGCCCTCATTGCCAGCCTACAACAACCAGAAGAATGGAAATTACTGGCTCCATTTTACAAAAAAGGATGCCCAGAGTGGTGAGAGCCAATGCGAGGCCTCACAGCTGTAATGAAGTTGAGGAACTTCCGCCCACCACTGCCCACTCACCCCGAGGGTGGCCAGAAGCTTCCCTGGATGGGCAGAGAGGAAGGACTTTGCATCTTCAAAACTCTTCAGAGTTATGCAAAGATACCTGACAAGGAGGAAGGGGAGTTACTTTAAGGTAAAAGGCATTCCCTTGAAGATTTCCAGAGCAGGACATCCTTGGAGGAAGTAGGTAGCACAGGTAGAAAACCAGGCTCGGCCGAGCGCAGTGGCTCACGCCTGTAATCTCAGCAATTTGGGAGGCCAAGGCGGGTGGATCACTTGAGGCCAGGAGTTCAAGACCAGCCTGGCCAACATGGTGAAACCCCGTCTCGATTAAAAATACAAAAATTACCCAGGTGT
The DNA here is from genome assembly GCF_002776525.5 of Piliocolobus tephrosceles. Lineage (NCBI taxonomy): Eukaryota > Metazoa > Chordata > Mammalia > Primates > Cercopithecidae > Piliocolobus > Piliocolobus tephrosceles. Next base: position 10,932,019 of record NC_045447.1, read on the forward strand.
GGTGGCAGGCGCCTGTAATCCCAGCTACTCGGGAGGCTGAGGCAGGAGAATCACTTGAACCCAGGAAGTGGAGGTTATAATGAGCTGAGATCGCACCACTGGACTCCAGCCGTGGCTCCATCTCAAACAAAAACAAAAACAAACAAAAAAACCCACTTAGAACACTGGGAAGAATTTCAGAAGGTCACTGCTGTTATGATCCTCTCCGTGATGTAACTGGACAGCAGAGGGGTCTCAGGCCTGGATTTGGGAGTACAGGGAATATTTCATCCCTTGGCAGGACCAGCCACCTTGACAGGACACCTAGCATCCCTGGATTTCAGACACTAAATGCCAATAACCCTCCCGCTGCCCCACACTCTCCCCGCAACCCCCTTCTCACAAACATCAGACATAGTGGCAATGAAAACACCTCCGTAGACACTTATCCAAATGTCCCCTAGGAGGCGGCACCACCCCTGCCTCCTCACTCAGGGCTCCCTGCACAAATGCGTCGGGTGATGGGGGCTGATTCCAGCCCACACTGCACTTGCCAAGCCAGTTGGGGCCCTGGCACAAGACAATCCCAGTCTGTTTTCACTGACTTTGCTAATTCTCATAGAGCACCATGTGGGGTGGGAAGGCCCGGTCCTCGTAGCCTCCCTGCTCCCAGGTCCCTGACCAGTCCTTAACACACAGTGGTCCTTGCTCACCTGCGGCCCAGCTCTGGGCTATCCCCATAGCATCCTTTGCCCCGCCTCCCTCCCATCTTCCTCTGGGCCTTCTTTCTGCTCCTACCCAGGGAACCGTCCTCTCAGGAGCACAGGAGCCAGCTCTCGGCCCCCCTCTCCCGGGCACTCTCGGTACTCAGGAAATATGTTCTGAATTCAGGATTATCCTCGTTCTACTGAGAAGACCTGGAGGACAGAAATCAGCAAGACCTAAAGGGGAGAGGAAGGAGGGCCAGGCTGGGGTGGAGGGGCCCCACCCCGGAGCCCAGGCGCAGCCTCACCACAAGCTGAGTCACAGAAGGCTCAGAGGGCTGCGAGGGCCCAATCGGCACTGCCATCCTGCCCAGGCTCTGAGTCACCAGCTGGTGAGGGGCAGCTGCAGCCCAGCAGGAAACAAAGTCTAGCGTGGAAGAGGTGGGAGGGAGGTGGTGGGGCGTGAAACCCCACTCGGCTCGCCTTAGAGGAACTGGGAGTGACTGTCCGGCACTGGCTCAGCAGCAAACAGCTCTCAAGGACGTGCTAGGAGTCAGGAACTGGGCCAGCTCCAGTCCCTTCCTTCTGGGGCTCTCACTCTGGAGCGCGGGGTGGATGGGAGGTAAGATTTGTGCACAAGTGCCCAGGACACACAAGGCACACGGGGTACTTTTTTTTTTTTTTTTTTTTTTGTAGAGATGGGGTTTTGCTCTGTCACTCAGGCTGGTATGCAGCGGAATGATCACAGCTCAATGCAGCCTCAGACTCCTGGGCTCAAGGGATCCTCACTCCTTGACCTCCCAAAACATCAGAGGCTTGAGCCACTACAAGGGGTTCTTTTTCTTTTTCTTTTCTTTTCTTCCTTTTTTTTTTTTTTTTTTTTTTTCCAGACGGAGTTTCACTCTTGTCACCCAGGCTGGAGTACAATGGCGAGATCTCGGCTCACTGCAACCTCCACATCCCGGGTTCAAGTGATTCTCCTGCCTCAGCCTCCCGAGCAGCTGGGATGACAGGGGCCCACCACCATGCCCAGCTAATTTTTTTGTATTTTTAGTAGAAACAATGTTTCATCATGTTGGCCAGGCTGGTCTTGAACTCCTGAGCTCAGATGATCCACCTGCCTCAGTCTCCCAAAGAGCTGGGATTACAGGCGTAAGCCACAGCGCCTGGCCGCATTTTTTTTTTTTTTTTTTGAGACCAAGTCTTGCTCTGTTGCCCAGGCTGGAGTGCAGTAGCTGGATCTCGGCTCACTGCATCCTCTGCCTCCTGGGTTCAAGGGATTCCTCATACCTCAGCCTCCTGGATGGGATTTCAGGCACAGGCCACCACTCCCAGCTAATTTTTTTTTTTTTTTTTTTTTTTTTTTAGATGGAGTCTTGCTCTGTCTCGCAGCCTGGAGTGCAGTGGTGAGATCTCGGCTCACTGCAACCTCCTCCTCCCAGATTCAAGTGATTCTCCTGCTTCAGCCTCCCCAGTAGATGGGATTTCAAGCACCCGCCACCACACCCAGCTAATTTTTTTTGTGTTTTTTAGTAGAGAGAGGGTTTCACTGTGTTGGTCAGGGTGGTCTTGAATTCCTGACCTTGTGATTCACCTGCCTCGGCCTCCCAAAGTGCTGAGATTACACGCGTGAGCCACTGCAACTGGTCCAACTTTTTTTTTTTTCAATTAGCCAGGTGTAGTGGTGCATGCCTGTAGTCCCAGCTACTCAGGAGGCTGGATCGGGAGGATTGTTTGAGCCCAGGAGTTTGAGGCTGCAGCGAGCCATGATCAACCCACTGCACTCCAGCCTGGGTTACAGAGCAAGAGGTCTTATTCCTGAAAAAAAATAAAAATAAAAATAAAAAAGATATAGCAGAGAAGCCCATTTTGTGTTTGAGAAAAAGCTGAACTTGTAGGATTGGATCTGGAGGATGGTGTGGGAAGTGTGGGGTATTGCAGCTCTAAAGCAGACAGAGCTATGTATCGGTCTCATCCTCATCTCTTAATTTTTGGGGGGGTGCGGGGGTGGACAGATTCTTGCTCTGTCACCCAGGCTGGAGTACAGTGACGCAATCTTGGCTCACTGCAACCCCCACCTCTCTGGTGCAAGTGATTCTCGTGCCTCAGCCTCCTGAGTAGCTGGGATTACAGACGTGCACCACCACGCCTGGCTAATTTTTGTATTTTTAGTAGAGACAGGGTTTCACCATGTTGGCCAGGCTGGTCTCAAACTCCCGACCTCAGGTGATCTGCCCACCTCGGCTTCCCAAAGTGCGTGAGCCACCACACCTGGCCTCATCTGTTACTTTAAAATAACAATAAATTATTTAAAAACAGAGGCTGGGCACGGTGCCTCACACCTGTAATCCCAGCACTTTGGGAGGCCGAGGCAGGTGGATCACGAGGTCAGGAGTTTGAGACTAACCTGGTCAACATGGTGAAACCCGGTCTTTACTACAAATACAAAAATTAGCTGGACGTGGTGGCACGCACCTGTAATCCCAGCTACTCAGGAGGCTGAGGCAGGAGAATCGCTTGAACCCAGGAGGCAGAGGTTGCAGTAAGCTGAGATGGCGCCACTGCACTCCAGCCTGATGACACAGCAAGACTCTTGTCTTGAAAAAAAAAAAAAAAAATAGAGATGAGGTCTTGCTGTGTTGCCCAGGCTGGTCTCAAACTCCTGGGCTCAAGTGATCCTCCTGCCTCAGCCTTCCAAAGTGTTGCGATTACAGGCGTGAGCCACCATGCCTGGTCTCATCCTCATTTCTTACTTACACCTCATAGAGCCTCAGTTTTCTCTCCTGTAAAATGGGTGTCCCCCAAAAGTTGTGGTGACCATTCAATGAGGCAGAAGCTACAAAGCACTGAACTGAACACAGGAGCCTGCAATGAATGAGCGCTTCCGTTATCTTTATCATCCTGAAGTTATTTCTCACTCCTTGCCTGTCTGCTGGCACTTCAGTGGCCCCGTGCCTGACTTCAGTGCTGTTGGATCCAACCACAGAATTGTGAGCTGGGAAGGCGGTGAGGCACCCCCTTCCTGGAAGTTTGCAAGCAGAAGCTCTGCACAGTAGCAGTGCCCAAATGCCCTGTAGAAAGGACTTTGTATCCCATGATGTGGCGTGGTCACTGCAGGCATGAGCATGTTGGTACAGGTCTATGAACAAGCCTGAGAGGTCCCAAGGACCAGGTGGGTCCCTCACTGTCACATTCCCCTCCAGTGCCCAGGATAGCGTTCTGCACAACACACGTGCTCCCTCAAGCTCCCATTGCGACTGACACTAGTGATGTCATGTCGAAGGAGGACAGTCCTGGTCCTCAGAGAGAAAGATCTATTTAAACAGATAATTGCACACACACAAAATCATGTTGAATGTGCTGCTTGCCATGAAGGAGGAGTTTAGGACACTGGGGAGGGGGTGATAATAATGGCAGGCCTGACCTAGTCGGGGGGGTGGGGTGCAGAAATGTCCTCTCTGATGAAGGGTAAATATCTGAGGTTGAAGGCTGAATGCTGCTTGGTGGGGCAAGATGGGGGAAAAAAAAGATTCATGTTTCACACAGCCAGGCACGGTGGCTCACGCCTGTAATCCCAGCACTTTGGGAGCCAAGGCGGGTAGATTACCTGAACTCAGGAGTTTGAGACCAGCCTGATCAACATGGTGAAACCCCGTCTCTACTAAAAATACCAAAATTAGCCAGGCGTGGTGGTGGGTACCTGTAATCCCAGCTACTCAGGAGGCTGAGGCAGGAGAATCGTTGGAGCCTGGGAGGCGGAGGTTGCAGTGAACAGATTGCGCCACTGTACTCCAGCCTGGGTGACAGAGCAAGACTGTCTCAAATAATATATATATATATATAAAAAAAGAGGGCCTGGCACAGTGGCTCATGCCTGTAATCCCAGCACTTTGGGAAGCCGGGGTGGGTGGATCACAAGGTCAGGAGTTCAAGACCAGCCTGGCCAAGATGGTGAAACCCTATCTCTACTAAAAATACCAAAATTAGCCAGGCGTGGGAACCTGGTGGGTTCCTGTCATCCTAGCTGGTGGGAACCTGTCATCCTAGCTACTTGAGAGTCTGAGGCAGAGAATTGCTTGAACCCAGGAGGCCGAGGTTGCAGTGAGCTGAGATCGTGCCACTGCACTCCAGCCTGCGCGACAGAGAGAGACTCTCTCAAAAAAAGAATCCATGTTTCATAAGCCCTGAGGTGGGATGGAGCAGGGCTAGTTTGAGGATGTGAAATCTCAGTGTGGCTAGAGAATGGGGAGGGGAAGCGGGGGGAGGGGCTGGCAGGGACCCCCAGTGCCATGTCTGGAGTCTGAATTTCTCTCCAGGACAGTGGAAGCCACAGGTTAGAAGTGGGGGAATTGGCAAGATCATATCTGTGTTTTTTTGTTTTTTTGTTTTTTTTGAGACGGTGTCTCGCTCTGTCACCCAGGCTGGAGAACAGTGGCGCGATCTCCGCTCGCTGCAAGCTCCGCCTCCCGGGTTCACGCCATTCTCCTGCCTCAGCCTCCCGAGTAGCTGGGACTACAGGCGCCCGCCACCTCGCCTGGCTGATTTTTTTTTTTGTATTTTTAGTAGAGACGGGGTTTCACCAAGTTAGCCGGGATGGTCTTGATCTCCTGACCTCATGATCTGCCTGCCTCGGCCTCCCAAAGTGCTGGGATTACAGGCATGAGCCACTGCGCCCGGCCCATATCTGTGTTTTATAACAATTCCTCTGGCTCCCAGTGAGGAATGCATGGGGGGCTGGAGGCAGGGAGGCCAGTTTCCTGGACTTGGGGTGGCAGTAGAGCTGGGGAGAGGTGACAGCTTGGCCACTGAAGGAGTGGCCAAGGGAGTAAAGGGAGTTTTCCAAGGGCTAAAGGGAGTTTAGCAGCCTGAGGCCAGCTGACAGACGGAACGGGCTATGAGCTTCGGACCTTTCTACCACCCAACAGTTAATAAAGGTCTGGGCTGGGTGCCAGGGTCCCTTCTGCACAATGGGCCATGCCAACTGGGTAAACAGAGGTAGATACATGATATTCCTTAAAAACAAAATCCTGATTCATTCACACTCCTTGCTGTTTACTGGAGGTGTTTGTTTTTTTTCTCCTGGTCTATTTCAGGTTTGACAGGTTTGTGGGGAGAGCAGAGCTGGGACTCCGTGCCAACTGGGAGGGAGAAGGACTCAGGGGGAGAGAAAGGGCCCCTCCTTCCTACAGGACTAGGAAGGGGTCTTGGGCTGGGCTCCTGAGGAATGCTTTTGGGCAAATTGCTTTCCTTTTCTGGGTCTCGGTCCAAGCTCTGGTTCTGACCGTCTGAACCCGCCCTTTCAAAGCCAAATATTATTATTCTTCGCCCTTGGGTCCCTGCTTCCAAATATGCTTGAGGGTGTGGTGGGGAGGGGAGGGGCGGGGCAGCTTTGCAGGGAGGCAGTGGGCAGAAGCCACTTCCAGAGAAAGGCCTGATGAATCAGGAGCTGTAGGTGGCATTCTCTGTTCAAGAGGGCCAGCAGGTGGGCAGGGAGAGCCTTTCCTCTCTGCTCCAGATGCAGACCATTGCCACCCTCTGTCCACAGCTCTGGCATTTTCTACCGGGTTCTGGGGCCTGAGCCAAGAAAAGGGGGTGGGAGCCCCTGGTGAATAGAGACAGCATCCAGAGTCCTAGAAAAAGGACAGATATCTCCCTGCCTTGCAGATTTCAGAAATCCTTGCTATAGAAAGAGCTCTTACAAATCAATAAGAAAAAGATAGACATTCCCCCAGAAAGGCAGCCAGAGGATATCATTTTAAAAACCACAAATAGCCAGGCTGGATGCAGTGGCTCATACCTGTAATCCCAGCACTTTGGGAGACCGAGGCAGGCAGATCACTTGAGGTCAGGAGTTAGAGACCAGCCTGGCGAACATGGCAAAACCCCATTTCTACTAAAAATACAAAAATTAGCTGGGCATGGTGGCAGGTGCCTATAATCCCAGCTACTCAGGAAGCTGAGGCAGAAGAGTTGCTTGAACCCAGGAGGTGGAGATTTCAGTGAGCAGAGATCGTGCCACCGTACTCTAGCCTGGGCAACAGAACGAGACCCTGTCTCAAAAAAAATAAAAATAAAAATAAAACCCACAAATGCCCACTGAATGTGTTAAAAGATTCTTCCATTTACTCAAAACTAACAAGGAGACATCAAAATGGCCTCCAGCGTAGGGGCAGGAGTTTCCAGCATTTTAGAGTTGAGAAATTCTCTGATGTCAAACTTCCTGGAATCCTTCATAGTGCTGATGACGATGTTTATTTTTCTTTCCTTGAAAAAAAAAAAGGGGGGCAAATAACTTCATTCCTTCCCCACCCAAAGACTGTAACTTTTTTTTATTACAAGAATTGATTTATTAACATATAGCATAGAGAGTTGAGTATGTTTAAAGAGCTTTACAATCTTTCCGGAGTGAAAAGAAAAATTCTGTTCTGTATGCTCAAGTTGTCTCCCCATCTGGGGTCCCACCAGTCCATGCCAGGGCCCATCCCTCCTTCCCTGCAGGAAGTCCTAGATCAGCCATCTGGCTTGGGCCCCACAAGGACTCACCTTGCTGCCTTTTGCTTACTCACACCTTTACCTGTCACATCTTCTCTGTGCCTACCTGTCCCAGTGTTTGAACAAGGATTGCTGTATGCATACGATGGAATATATATATACATATGTGTATATATATATATATATATATATATAAAGAGGCAAGATCTCATTCTGTCACCCAGGCTGGAGTGCAGTGGCGAGATCATAGCTCACTGCAGCCTCAAACTCCTGGGCTCAAGGTCTTCCTGCTTTGGCCTTCTAGTAGCTGGGACTACAAGCATGCACGACCTTGCCCAGCTAATTTTTAAAAAAAATTATTTACTGCGGGGTCTCGCTCTGTTGCCCATGCTGGTCTCAAACTCCTGCCCTCAAGCGATCCTCCTGCCTCAGCTTCCCAAAGTGCTGGCATTATGAGTGTGAGCCACCGTGCCCAGCCTTAATATCATTAAAAAAAAAAAAAAACACGGCAACAATTTATTCAACTATAAAATGGGCTTTATCGTTCCTACCCCAGAAGCTGTGAGGACGGTAGGAGGCAGAAAAGCCCTTGGCGTGACATCTGTTCTGTGGTCCATCTCCATAAATGGCAGCTCTTCCTGAACCTTCTTCAAGCAGGCTCCTTCTTGCCAATCAGGTCCCAAGGCATCATCTCCTCCTCCTACCTAGACCACTTTCCTAGATGGCATCCCACCCCAACCCCACTTGTCACCCTATCCCATCTTAATGTTTATTACTCTCTGATGTCATTTTATTTGTTGTATTTTTTTCCCCCAGCATAAGACTATAACCTCTATGAAGATGAGGATCGTGATTTTCTTGCATACTGATATATCTCCAATACCTAGAATAGCACCCAACACATAGTAGGTACTTTCATATTTATTTTTTCACTTTAAAATAAATGGCAGCTCACACCTGTAATCCCAGCACTTTGGGAGGCTTAGGCGGGAGGATCCCTTGAGCCCAGGAGTTGGAGACCAGCCTGGGCAGCATGGTGAGATCCTATCTCTACGAAAAACATTTTTTTAATTAGCTGGGTGGGGTAGCCCAAGGGTGAGCCTGGAGGATGCCTTGAGCCCAGGAGGCCAAGGCTGCACTGAGTCCATGTTCGCACCACTGCACTCCAGCTTGGGCAACAGAGAGAGACCTTGTCTCAAAAATAAAAATAAAATAAACTTTGTTGAAGTATAATTTTGATATAATAAAATGCATCCGTTTGATGCATCTGTACAGTTTGATAAATTTCGATAAACATGTACTGTTACCAATACCTCAGTCAAGACATAAGACCATTTTTATCTCCCTAAAGTTCCCTCCAGATTTTTTTGCCATCAATTCTCCTTCACCTCACCCCTAGACAAGGCAGTTTTTTTTGGTGTGAAATGAATGAATCTTGAATTGTCAGGGACTGGCCCCAGATTTGCGGAGAGCTATTCACATAAGTGCATAGCACCCTACTGTTTACAATGCCTTTCACTTTCTTTCTTTCTTTCTTTTTTTTTTTTTTGAGACGGAGTCTCGCTCTGTCACCCAGGCTGGAGTGCAGTGGTACGCTCTTGGCTCACTGCAACCTCCGCCTCCCGGGTTCAAGCGATTCTTTTGCCTCAGCCTTCTGAGCAGCTGGGACTACAGGCACGTGCCACCATGCCCAGCTAACTTTTGCATTTTTAGTAGAGATGGGGTTTCACCATATTGGCCAGGCTGGTCTCAAACTCCTGATCTCGTGATCTGCCCACCTCAGCCTCCCAAAGTGCTGGGATTACAGGCGTGAGCCACTGCACCCGGCCGCCTTTCCACTTTCATCTCATGTGCCTCTCACATATGAGGCCATGGATGGTCAGATGGATTAGGTGATACGTGACAGAAGGTCTCCAAAGCAAGAGGAGACCTTCTGGATGCTCAAGTTGCCTCCCTATCTGGGGTCCCACCCTGGGCCAGGGTGGAACCCGTCCCTGGGCCAGGGGCCTCACGTGGTAGGGAGGCTGTGGGTGTTCCAGGCTTGGGTGTGCCATGAAGGCTGGGGAAAGGTCGCTGTGGCCCCATCTCTACCCAATCTGGCCTAGGCCTCCAGCCCAGCCGAGAAAATGCCTCCGGTGTCCAGATGCCAGCTAGCACCAGCTAGCTCCAGCTTGCTCCTCCCTGGGCAGAACAGATCCTACAGTTTGGGCTATGGGAAAAATGAAACGAGGTTATCAGCATCACTTGCTTCTGGTTGCGCAGAGAGAATCAGACACTGGGTGCCAGAAGACTTGACCTTTGGCCAGGTTCTCCCTCTGCCTCACTGTGTGCCCTTAGCAAGTCACTTTCTCTCTCTGGGCCTCAGTTTCCACCTCTATAAAAGGAAACTAGTGATCTCCGCCAGCATGACTTCAACTCCACCTGATGATGACTCTTTGACGCATGAATGCATCCTGTGCTTCAAAGGCCGGGCCCCTGCCCATGCTGTCCCCACACCCTGGAATGCTGTTTCTCAATATCTGCTGTCAAAAGTCTTGTTTTTCAACTTCCAGTTCTGTTCCTACCCTCTCTGTGATTTTCCTTAAAACAGAATGTTCTGCTCCTTCCTCAAGCTTCTCTAAGCTCTTGAGGGCAGGGACTATGAATAATAGGATGACACGTTCTGTTTATTGAGAGATGATGGACCTTGGTGCCAGGCACTATGCTGGGCATTTTGTTATATCATTTAACCCTCCCCCCAAAAGTGTCATTCTCTTTTGACAGACGAGGTAGTTGAAGTTCAAAGAGGTCATGCCACTTGTCCAGGGTCACAGAGGGGAGGGCAGCTTAGGCTTCCTCCTCTTTTCACCCCCAGCATCTAGCAGAGGGCCTGACACACAGGTGTTGACCACCCGTTGCTGAATGACTGGTAAGTGACTGAATGCGTGAATGAACGCCTGCATCACTTTAATCCATTTCAAACCTACCTCCTGTGGTGTGCACAGGCCTGAAGTACAGGTGCTCAGCAAATTTAACTGTTATCATCATCACTCCCTGCCTTATGCCACAGTTACACTAAGAGCTGTCCAATAACAGGGTGAAATGCACGAGAGAAGTGGTGAGTGCTTAGTTACCAGGGGTCAACAAGCAGAAAGTGGATGGCCTTGTCCAGGTGCAGATCAGGAGATCTGAGCACCAGCAGCCAAGGAAGGATTGAGATCTGGTGATTCCACTGGTTAACTTGACTGTCTCCCCTGCCAGCTTGGGATGTGAAACACATTCCCCTGGCACTGTGACCCACCCATGCCCAGCCCCACAGGCTGGTGCATGTCGGTCTCCAGGTTTTGATTCCGGTAGTCTTTTGCAAACTGTAAAGTACTACTGTTTTTTCCTTTTCTGATTTGCTCTGTCCCTAAAGCCGCCTCCCGCGTGAAATGCCCATATGCTGGGCCTGAGGCAAGCCCGCCTGGCACTGGGGCGGGGGTGCCTTCGGGCCAGAGCCTTCCCCATCCCCTTCCTACAGCCATTGTGCAAGACCGGCCGGCACACCTTCTGGGGCAGGTCGAATCAAGGCCAGGGAACTTCCTGAGCGCGGACAGTGGCGGGAGGAGGACTGAGTGGGGGGGCGGTCAGGGAGCACTGTTCAGGGAAGAGGAGGGGGCGAACGCCGAATTCCGGTCCGTAGGTCCAGGCGTCCCCTGCCAGTGCCCCACATCCTCCTCGGAGCGATTCTTTTCCCGCGCGGGCAGGGTTGGAGAGGGGAGGGGCGTGACACTCAGGCTGGAGTCCCTCAGAGCACTCCCAGCTTTTCAGATGCCGCCACCAGCCCCGTCTCTTTCTCTGCTTAGGTACAGGGCGGGTACACTCTCCGCGGTCTCCCTTTCTGGGACCTTCTCTTTGTCTCCGTCTCCAGGGCGGTCCCGGCGTCCCCGGCCCCTGTGCCCCGCCCGCCCGAGGCAGAGGAGGGGGCGGGGCATACGGGGCGGGCCCTGGAGGGGCTGGGTGGGGCGCGGGGGGGGGCAGGGCCGGGGGCGGGGGGGGGGCCAAGGCTGCCCGCTGGTGGGACGGGGCCCGACCGGGAGCGGAGCCGGAGCGGAAGCCGCAGCCGGGCGTCGGGAGCGGCGGGAGCGGGGGAAGCAGGGCGGGCCGGGCTCCATGGCGCCAGCGGCGTCCGCCTGAGCAGCGCGGGCAACAGCAGCGGCGTCGGCCGGATCGGGCCGCGACGACTCCTGGCCATGGGAGACGTGCTGTCCACACACCTGGACGACGCCCGGCGCCAGCACATCGCAGGTGAGGGTCGCGCAGCGCCACGCGCGCCCAGGGTCCCGCCAGAAGGCCCGGACCACGCCCCCGCCCCGGCCAGCAGTCGCGCCGGGGCCGGGAGCTTGGGGGAGTCAGGCCGGGCGGGTGGGAGCCGCCAGGGAGCGCGCCCAGCGTCCGAGCTCGTTCCCTCCGAGCCTGGGCGCCCCTTCCCGCGCTCTTCTGAGCGCCACCTTTCCCGGCTCAAGGGGACTCGGAACCCCTTCTGTCCCGGAACTCCTTCGGATCCCGGGCTTGGCGGACCCCCAGCCTACAACCCCTGGCCGAGCTGGGACAGGGGTCGCAGCCTGCCACCCACCCTTGACTGTCCCCGCCCAGAAGCGTTCCAAGCCCATCCGCTATCAGCTTTGGGATCTCCCTGACCCAGCCAGGGCGCACTCACCTTCCTCCCCAGCCGTCCCGTCCCCAGCTCTGCCGGGCCCCAGCCCTGGTACACGTGGCGGAGGCTTCCTGAGGACCGGCCCATGAAGGCCCGGGACTGATCCTGGGGAGCGGGGCCAGGGATCGATAGGGCGCCCCGGAGGCGGTGGGGTTCCATGTCCTTTGGCGCAGACAGCAGGCTGCCTCTGCCAGCAGCAGGGGCCAGGGGACTGGTCACCAGAGTGGGGGGCCCTCAGGGCCAGTCGCCAGCCCCTTCAACCCCGTCCTTCAGCCAACCCTGCTCTCAGCCTATTACTGAACAGTGGCCACTTCTTCCAAGGACAGCTGTCCCCAAGGCTCCTGGGGAAGCCGGAGCTGCAGTGGAGGCCTTGGTTCCTTTTCCCCACAGACTCTGGAGAAGGCGGAGATAGGATGAGGATCTCGGCTGCCTGAGAAACTCTTCTCTGGCCGAGCTCTCCTGGCTGGTGGAGCTGCCCTGGGTGGAATCCCAGCATTTGCTTCCCAGACATCAGTCCTGTACACCTTGGTTTTCTCCTCTTTGAAATGGGGTCAGTGCTTTCTTCCTTATTAATGAGTTGTTGGGAGGCTTATATGAAGTAACTCATATGGCTTGCTTAGCACACAGCCTGGCATCAGAGAGGCATTTATACGTGGGGTGACGGTTCAGGTGGGTTGCCCCTCACTGTCTAGTGGGCCCTGAGCACCACGTCTGCCTGCACTTATTTTTGCGTCCTGTAGAATTTCACCACCGTGTCCTCCACGCTCCCTTGAGAGCAAGAAGCCCTGAGAGCAGTGGCCAGGTGTCCTTTAACTCCATGTCTCCAGGGCCGCACCCATGCTGGGCACCAGGGAGGTGCTGGGGAGGTCTGCCAAATGACTGTGGTCCTGGGCCAAGTCCTAAGGCCAGAGTCCCTCCCTTTTTCTAGGCCTGGGGCTGGCTGGGCACAGGGGTGACTGGGGTGATGTGCAAATGAATCGGACCCTCTCTAGCCTCTCATCAGTGTGGGGTTAAGTCCTGGAAAGCCTCCTTGTCGGACCAGGCCGGGACTCTGGGAGGAGGAAGGGCCAGGGCGGAGCCTTCCTGTCCCCTCCCTGTCACAGCAGCCTCCTGGGGCTCTGTAACAGTCCCTCCATTCAGGACCTCCTGTTGAGGCCCCTCGAGTGGCCTGGGTGGGGTGTGCCATGCGTTCGGTGGGGTTTTTCCTCTCTCCCCATACTCAGTGCTGGGCCTCCCTGTCTTCCTGTCTCCTGGGCTGAGAATTGCCAGCCCACCCTGTCTCCCCTGGCACGTTACAGGGGAGTGGACTGAGACCACAGAAGGTGAAGTGTCCTTTACTGGAGAGGGTTGGATTTGTTTTCTGGGTACCAGGCTGGGTGGAAGAAAGTTGTGCCCACTCAGAGCCTGCTGGTCTCTCTCTTCTCCACACTTCAGTGCTATTTATAACCCTCTTTAAACGCCTCGAATTCCTGATCCAGACTCACCTGAGGAGAGTTCCTGATGTGGAGGGGTGGGGTGTCGGAAGGGGGCAGCCGGGAAGCCTCCCAGCCTCCTCCAGAGGAAGGGAACTGCCTTAGAAATCTCTGCTGGAAGGGAATGAGGGCGTGTATTTGCCGCCTCCAGTGATCCAGGCACCCTCTTCACCCCACCCAAGGAGCAATAGGTACTCTTAAAGCCGGCAATTAAAATTCCAGAGCCCTCCCTACCTGAGGCCTTGTTCTCTGCCCCAGTAGAAATGTCAGAGTTAGAGACATCCCTTCCCATACTGCTCTGAGCTCCCAGGCCTGTTAGGGTTCCGAGGTTTGACCTGTAGCTTTGTGTCCGCCCCGAGCAGGTAAGCAGGTGAATGCCAGCCTGCCTGCAAGTCCTGGCAAAGGTCAGGCGTGCTCCCGGCCATGGTGCTGTTTTGCTGCCACGGCACCTTTCATCCTGCGATTTCAAAGCCCCTGGCAAGCAGAGGCTTGTTTCCACATCAGAAGCCCCGTGGGGCTGGTGGCAGGATGACTCCCGCCTCCTTACACGAGGGAGTGTGCGGGGAGGAAGAAGCCCTGGCCCAGGAGCTGGGAGGCCTGAGGATCCTTGGGCAGGCCACTTCCTCTCCCTGGGTCTCAGTTTCCCTAGTTGTGAACCGATGTGGGTGGGCTACTCGATGGCTGAAGTCCCTTTCAGCTCTGAGGGTCTAACAATTCCAAATTTTCCCCACAAATCTCCCCCAGACTGAAGCCAGCTCAAGGTCCCAATATAACTTCTGCAACCTTGGAGTAACATTTTTCTGTTTGTTTGTTTGAAACAGAGTCTTGCTCTGTCACCCAGGCTGGAGTGCGGTGGCATCATCATAGCTAACTGCAGCCTTGACCTCCTGGGCTCAAGTGATCCTCCCACCTCAGCCTCCCAAGTAGCTGGGACTACAGGCATGCGCCACCATGCCGAGCTAATTTGTGTATGTGTGTGTGTGTGAGACAGGGTCTCCCTACGTTGCCCAGGCTGGTCTTGAACTCCTGGGCTCAAGCAATCCTCCTTTGAGATCAAGCAAGTCTCCTCTGGGAGCCTTGGCCTCCCAAAGTGCTAGGATTACAGGTGTGAGCTTCCCGCCCCTCAGCTAACATCTTTTTATTTTTTTGGAGACAGAGTCTCTCTCTCTCTCTCCCAGGTTGGAGTCCAGTGGCACAATCTCGGCCCACTGCAACCTCCACCTCCTGGGTTCAAGCGATTCTCCTGCCTCAGCCCTCTGTTACAGGTATGCACCACCATGCTCGACTGATTTTTGTATTTTTAGTGGAGATAGGGGTTTCACCATACTGGTCAGGCTGGTCTTGAACTCCTGACCTCAGGTGATCTGCCCTTCTCAGCCTCCCAAAGTGCCAAGATTACAGGCGTGAACCACCACTCCCAGCCAAAAATAACAGCTTTATTGAGGCATAATTCACCTACCATACAATTCATCCACCTAGAGTGTACACTTCAGTGGTTTTTAGTATATTCACAGAATTGCACAACCATTGCCACCGTCAAAGTTGGAGCGTTTTCATCAGCCCTGAAAGAAATCCCTTACTCTTACTCCCTCAGTAGTTGCTCCTGTTTCCTCCTAGTCCCTCCCAACTCTAGGCAACCACTGAACATTTTGTCTAATTGCAAAAGTAATGTATGCACAGGCCAGGCATGGTGGCTCACGCCTGTAATCTCAGCACTTTGGGAGGCTGAGGAGGGTGGATTGCTTGAACTGGGGAGTTCAAGACCAGCCTGGGCAACACGGCAAAGCCCTGTCTCTAGTGAAAATACAAAACATTAGCCGGGCACGGTCATGTATGCCTGTGGTTCCAGCTACACGGGAGGCTGAGGTGGAAGGATTGCCTGAGCAAAAGTAACACATACACAAACAATTTAGGAGAGTAAAATAAAAAATGAAAGCACCCTCCATCTTTCTCCCTTAAATCTCACTTCCCAGAAGAAGTCACTTAAGTGTGGTGTGTCACCGTTTCCAAACCTACCTCTCTCTGTACATGCTCATAATAGCTTGGTTTATAAAAAGATTTTTTTTTTTTTTTGAGATGAAGTCTCACTTTGTTGCTCAGGCTGGAGTGCAGTGGCAAGATCTCAGCTCACTGCAACCTCCGTCTCCCAGGTTCAAGCAGTTCTCCTGCCCCAGCCTCTTGAGTAGCTGGGATTACAGGCGTGCACCATCATGCCCAGCTAATTTTTGTAGTTTTAGTAGAGACAGAGTTTCACCATGTTGTCCAGGCTGGTCTCAAACTCCTGACCGCAGGTGATCCACCCACCTCGACCTCCCAAAGTGCTGGGATTACAGGTGTGAGCCACCACGCCCGACCTATAAAAAGAGACTTCACTCTACGCTTCTGTGGTTTGATTTTTTTCACTTGGTAAACTGGTGGACATCTTTCTGTGTCAGAACACACAAGAACTACCTCATTCTTCTCTTGGTGAGTTCGTTTCTGTGCATGGATGCTTCATTTGCCCAGCCCCTTGTGAATGGGCATTTGGGTTGTTCCCAGTATTTTGCTAGTGTGCATAGTGCTGCTTGAACCTGCTGGTACAAACCTGGTAATGTTCCAGTATCAGAGAGGCCCTGAAATGGAACTCCTGGGTCACTTTTTTTGTTCTTTTTGAGACGGAGTCTCGCTTTGTGGCCCGGGCTGGAGTGCAGTGGCATGATCTCGGCTCATTGCCACCTCTGCCTCCTGGGTTCCAGCAATTCTCCTGTCTCAGCCTCCCGAGTAGCTGGGACTGAGTAGCTGGGACTACAGGCGCCCACCACCACGCCTGGCTAATTTTTGTATTTTTTTTTTTTTTTTTGAGACGGAGTCTCGTCTGTCGCCCAGGCTGGAGTGCAGTGGCCAGATCTCAGCTCACTGCAAGCTCCGCCTCCTGGGTTTACGCCATTCTCCTCCTCAGCCTCCCGAGTAGCTGGGACTACAGGAGCACACCACCTCGCCCGGCTAGTTTTTTGTATTTTTTAGTAGAGACGGGGTTTCACCGTGTTAGCCAGGATGGTCTCGATCTCCTGACCTAATGATCTGCCCGTCTCGGCCTCCCAAAGTGCTGGGATTAAAGGCTTGAGCCACCACGCCCGGCCTAATTTTTGTGTTTTTAGTAGAGACAGGGTTTCACCATATTGGTCAAGCTGGTCTCGAACTCTTGACCTCAGGTGATACACCTGCCTCTGCCTGCCAAAGTGCTGGGATTACAGGCGTGAGCCACCATGCCCGGCCTGGGTCACCTTTTGATAGACGGACACACAGCCTTTAAGAAGGCAGCAGACGTTTGACACTGTCCTGCCAAGGTGGACCTTAGCATTGAGCATTTTCCTCCTTTTGACAACCAGATATGAGAAGGGTGTCCTAATTATTTATTGAGCAAAACAAATAATGCTTTTTTCCAAAGTTATTTTAAAAACTTACCTCTCTTCTGGGTGTGGTGACTCACGCCTATAATTCCAGCACTTTGGGAGACCGAGGCAGGCGGATCACCTGAAGTCAAGAGTTTGAGACTAGCCTGGCAAACATGATGAAACCCCGTCTCTACTAAAAAAATTAGCCAGGCTTGGTGGTGCGTGCCTATAGTCCCAGCTACTTGGGAGGCTGAGGCACAAGAATCGCTTGAACCCGGGAGGCGGAGGTTGCAGTGAGACAAGATCACGCCATTGCACTCCAGCCTGGGTGACAGAGTGAGACTCTTGTCTCAAAAAAAAAAATCTACCTCTCAACATTTGGGAAGTGGCTGTAGGTGCCAAGAGTGAAGGGATGGAGGGGTTCCACCTTCTGCCACCCCTCACCCTGCTATGTGGCTTCCTCATTGCTCCCCTGGACTTTGCAGAGAGACCAGGCTGGCCGGAAGCAGTGCCTGAGCCCGGGCTGCTGCCCTTAGCCAAGGTCTGGGTCAGTCCCTGGGGGTGAAGCGTCTGAGGATGCTGGTGTCTCTCTGTTGGGTCTTACATAACATGCTTTTGTTGGCTTTGACCCTGCCTTCCCCTCCATCCAGCCTCCTCTATTCCCCCCAACTCTGTTCCTTTCCCACTGCTGGGGCCTGAGTGCCGGCCTCGCCTACTCGGAGCTGCTCCAGCCTCCTCGGAGCCTCTAGTCCTTCCCACACACACTGCCAAAGAGACCTTTCTAAACCCACGCTGGGCCATGGCTGCCCTCCCTGCTGTCTGAGGAGTGAAGCGGAAAAACAGGAATAGGAACACTCACCCGCCATCCTGCGATAACCACTTCATCCTCTGGAAGTACTTCCCTTCTGTGGCGGTCATTACACTTTGCCGAGACCATGACTCAAGTTTGTGTCTCGCTTCTTTCACTACGTGATTTATAATAAACGTCTCTCCCAGGTCATTAAAACCTCCCTGGAAGCATCCCCAAAGGCTACATTTTATTCTATTTGAAAATGTCCCTCTGTCCTCAAATAGATAATCAGGCTCAGGGTGATAACTGTAAAGATTAGCAATGGTTTAATTGAGGACTTGCTATGTGCCAAGCCTTCCTTTGTCTGTATTATCTCATTGAATCCGCACCTCAGTGGCAGGCTTGGACCGCGTAGTTCAAGGCCTTAGCTATTTAAACCATGTTCCGCTATGACTATGTTGTCTGTGGTGTCCAGATTGGGTAGGGGGACACTGAAAAAGGCCTCCTAGAGAGGTAAGCTTTTGGAGGTGGGGAAAGGAAGTGGGAGGAGGAGCCAAGTGGGAATACAGCAGCTTGTGTCAGACTGCCTCCCATAGGTCGCACAAATCTATCCCACCCATCATTACTCAGTCTGAGACTCACAGCCTCTGACCAGCCCCGTTCTCCTTCCCTGCACCCACCCCCTCCTTCCCCGCGGGCAGAGCTCATGACTCACTCCACCCCGGGCTCCTGCAAGCATCATCCTGCGGTTGCAGAAATTCCTGCACTGCTTTTTCCTTCCCCTGCCCCACCCCATCTACTTCTGTGCTGGAGGAAGAAGGGTAGACGCTGCTGGGCAGAGGTTTAAGGAAGGAGTCGGGGCAGATGCCTAGGTTTAAAACCCGTAAGGGTGGAGCAAAGCCATTCTCTTCTCCTGGTAGAATCTTAGGGCCTGAGTCATGGAAGGCTACAATCTTTTGATCTCACAAATTTTAAAACTGGAAGAACAGGAAGTGTCCACCCCCTGGGTCCTGTTTTTTTGGAGCTGGGCTGCTTCTGGCCCACAAAGGTGAAGGGGCCTGCCTGGTGACTTAGTGGATGGTGAGCCTGAAGAAACAGGGAGCCCAGAGGTTTTGGGGAAGGCTTTCCAGTCAGACTGCTTGGGTTCGAGTCCTGGCTCTGCCACTGGATGGACTGGTGTCTGGGGGCAAGTCAGTCACCCTTTCTGAGCCTCACAGCCTTCTTTCCATGAGGATGACAGTTCTGGCATCTCGAGGTGTGAGGGTCAAGTCCCCGGTTGGTGCAGAACAGTGTTGGTGGGAGGTGACAATACGTGAGTGGTAGCTGTTATGATTGTGACTTTATTGAGCTAACTTGACACCCAGGGAGATGTGTCCGGTCCGTCTGTGGCCTCATGCATCCCCTGTTCCCTGCCATGTGCTCCAGGAAGTTGACATGACCCACTCCCTTCCTAGGCAGCCCTAAATATGAGAACTTTCTTCCCTTCCAAGGTCAGAGGAGCACCAGCCTGTGGCCCTGGACACCTGGGGTATTTAGCGAGTTCTTGGAGGGCGGTGGGATGGGGCTATGGTTCTAGCAAGGTCAGTCACTCGGCAGCAGCATCCACTCTGTGCCTGGCATTTGGCAGTGCACGGAGGAAAAGGGTGAGAAAATGGATGGGAACATGCTGCCTCCTTGCCCACCCATGTGTCAAGAACAAGGCTTGTAAGCCTTAAGCCTGGTCCCATTGACCACTTGCTGTGTGACTCTGGACCCAATGGCCATGCCTCTCTGTGCCTTTTTTCCCCATCTGTGACCTCAAGGCCAGTATCTACTCTTGGGAATTCTCTGCCTCTGAAAACCCTTTTGTAGGGGTCTCAAGATGCCTTCCAAAGGCAGGGCTGGGTGACTTCTATGTAGAAATAGATGTGCATGCCTGTGAGACCATCACGGTGTGTGATGAGCTCTGGCCCCCGACACACATAGTCCTTATTTCTTGTATTAATTCAATCAATAGTTATTGAACACCTACTGTGTGCCTGGCGCTGGGCTGGGCACCAGGGACACGCAGCTGCACAATCACATGGTGCCTGCCTGCGTGTGCTTCCTGGCTGGCCGTCCCTACTCAGGGCAAGCAGTTTTCCCAAAGGGAAAGGCCTTCCTCGGGAAGGTGTAAGAGAGACTGACCTGGGGTGGGCCAGTCCTGCTGGGACTCAGGATGGGGGAGGTAGAGGGAACCACAAGGGCTGGTCTTAGAAAGGAGGGGCTTTTGTCCTGAGGGTCCTGTGGAGCCCTTGGAGGCATTTTCAGGCAGAAGTGGCACCGGTGAGTCAGCTGTGAGTGAGTGTGGATGGGAGGAGGTGAACCCCGTGGTGAGAGGGACTGGACCTGCGTGGGTGGGGGTCAGGTGCAGGGAGGGACGTGTGTGTACAGAGGGGTGGCGTGGCCAGGCCTCAGTGGTGGTGCTGTGCAGGGCTGGGGCAAGCTGATGTCCGTGACTCTTGGCTACAGGGAAACCTGTCCAGATTCTGTAGGTTGTTTTATCAAGGCAGACCTCCAACCACTGGTCTTGCAACCTCCTCTCCCATTCTTCCAGTAACAGGAAACTCACTCCCTTCCCAGGCAGCCCTGAAAATGAGAACCTTCTTCCCCTCCAAGGGCAGAGTAGAAAGAGGCCGGGAGTCGGAGGACCTGGTTTTGAGATGCTGTCAGGACTGCCCTGTCGTTTGGCAGCTGCCCTCCCTTCTCTGGACCTCAAGTTCCTCATCTGTAAAGTGGGCACAACAGTATCCCAGGCGCCCGAGGCTGTTGTGTAGGGTCGATGAGATGATGTGGCTGGAGCTCTTCGCACTCAGGGAACATCAGCTCCTGGTTCATCCGCTGTTACTGTTATGTGTGGCTCACACAGGACATTGGCCAAGGGAGGCCCTCCTCTTGCAGACTGGAAGTGCTGTGTGTTGGCCTGGGTGCTGGGTGGAGGGTCCACGTGCAGGCGTGGAGGCCCAAGGGGTAACTGGGCGTCCAGGAGGCAAGGAAGAATGAACTGTGGTTTGCAAAGTGCAGACCCCACTTTCCCACCCGCCTGTCTGTGGCCAAGCCAACTGCAGCTGCCATCCGTCTTTCTCATGCCCCATGCTGAGCAGAACTATTTGCATCCAGCTGAATTTGTGAAGCTTAGCACCTTCTAGAAAAGGAGTCCCTTGGGAAGAAGCCGCCCACCCACTCCTGCTCCACTCACTTCTGATTTATTCCACCTGCCGGGAGCCACTGGTAGGTGTGGGCTAGGAGGCAGGCTCCGCAGGATGGGTGCCTGGCAACCTCTGGCAAGCCCTTTCTTCTCTCTGTGCCTCCTCCTCACTTTGCCTATCTGTGCAAGGGGCATGCCCTTCCAGCTCTGACCTCCTGGGAACCTGTGGGCCTTAGGTTGCACTAAAGGCACAGAGCAGGTGCAGCACCTCCATATTGTAGGAGGCCATCTTGCTGTTGAAGGAAGAGCTTGCTCTGAAAGCTGTCCTGTGCCTGACCTGAGCTGGGAACTGGGGACGAAGCAGTGACATGAGCCCTGATCTCGTGGAACTCATGCCAGCCAAGAAGGTTCCATCGTGCTGGATGTGCTGTGGCTCATGTTACAAAGTCTGTGGATCTTTATGTTTCCCGGAGTGTATGTTGGTTTCGACACTCAGGCGGCCCATCTCAAGAGGCAGCGTGTCTGGTCTTGACCTGGTGGCAGTATGCTTCCGCCACTGAAAGCTGTGTGGCCTTTGGCACACAGCTCTCCTCCTTGGAGGTCCAGCTGCCGCTAAGATGGGACTGGTGGTCCCTGCCTTTGGGCTGGGTGAAGGTTCTGGGAGGTGCACTACGCTGTTCCTGGCCTGTGCAGGGTGCCCAGTAAATGGCAGTTGCAGTTTTGCTGAGTTCTTAGGGAAGCTGTGTGTCATTTGCCTGGCCTGTCAGAGATTTAAGGGGTGATTCAGGCATCTAGAGGAGGAGGGAGCTGACAATTGCACTTCTGTTTTGCTTTTTGTTTTTGCTTTTTTTGAGTGCAGTGTTCTCTGGGAGGCGAAGGGTAGAAAAGAGAGCTGGGTTTGAGCTTTGGGACGGGCAGGCCTGGTGGGCTGCGGGTGTCTGCCTCTCACCCAGCCCTGCCTTGATTTTTGAGGTGCTGATGAGAAGTGTCTGCTTTTCCTTTTCAGGCCCAGACCCCTCCTCCTCCTAGCCCTGGAGGACCCCATGAGCTCCTCTAACCAATCCCCTCCTTTTTCTCATGCCCGAGTAAACTGAGGCCCAGGAAGAGGAAGGGACATGCCTGTGCTCTCAGGGGCACCAGAGCTGGGCTGGAACCCAGGGCCTTGACCCCAGCATGAAGCTTTTCCCTCTCCGGCTTCTTCCTCCTGCCCCGCGCACCCGTGCAGGGCCCCAGATGGCAAGGGATGGTCAGGGAAGGAGTGATTGGGCCGGGTGGGGCTGCAGAACTTATAATTATGAAAACTGGGTAAACAAACAAGCTCTCCGGGAGAGCAGCAGGCCCTGTGGGGGCCTCACAGATGGGCCTGTGTCCGAGGAGCCAGCCCAGGCCTGTCTGCACAGACAGTGAGGGGCTGTGTTGGACTTAAAAAGCCAAAGCCACGCTCCCCTCCCACCCCCACTCCTGTGTTTCAGGCTGCCAGGAAAAGGGGAGGGGAAAGGGGCAGCCCCTCCTTCCAAGGGGATAGGGTCTGACCCCTTAGGACTCTCCTGGGGTCAGCTCTCCTGGCCCAGCTTGGGGCAGTCACAGCTCACTGTGTGACCTCAAGGGGCGTCTCTCCTCTGGGCCTCAGTTCTCCATCTCTAGAGTGGAGGTGACCCCATCTCTCAAGGAGGGTGGCAGGATGGGGAAAGATTCGAGCCAACTGTTTGAATACACTGAGCCCTTTCTCTCACCCTGACCCGAGGCCAACTGGGATCTCAGAAACTCTTCATTTCTCTCTGGTCAGAGGCAGGGGCCCCTCTTGGAGCAGAGGAGTGACTTTCTCAGTGACCTGAGAGCCGGCCTGGTCCTGGGAGACCAAACCTCCAATCCCGGCCCGGCTAGAGCAGGCTGCCCAGCTCAGCTTTCCTGTCTTCCTGCTGAGACTGTGGCAGAATCTGAGAGGAGCTGTTTCTGGTGCCTGCCCTGCAGGCTGGGGGCTGGGTGGCTTGCCCTGCTTGGAGGCCCCCGGGTGGAGCCTGGCAGACTTCCTGTGCAGTTGGGGCTGAGCCCCCGCCCTCCCTCCCCCCTTCCTGCAGTCCCCTGTGTGGTTTCTGGGAATCCAACTCCGTAGATGGGAGGCCAGTCCAGCTTCAGACCTCTGTGGCCTTGGGTGAACTGCCTCTCCTCCAGGCCTCAGTTTCCCCCATGGTTCAATGGAGGGATTGGATAAGAGCCTCTGGTAGCAGAGTGACCTTGCTACTAACCATGTGTCACCCTCCTTCAGACTGACCCTTCCAGGCTGCCCTGTATCCTCAAGGTCAAGTCCAGACCCTGAAGTGCCCTCACAGACCAAGCCCTGCAGCCAGTAGCCCCACTCCTGGCAGGCTGGATCAGACTTTTCCTCTGAGCTCCCACAGCCCCTTGGCCACCTGTGTGTACCTGTAGCGCTTCTCACATGGTTGTGATTCTTTTTTGTTTTTGTTTTTGAGACAGGGTCTTGCACTGTTGCCCAGGCTGGAGTACAGTATTGCAATCATAGCTTACTGCAGCCTCGACCCTTGGGCTCCAGCAATCCTTCTGCCTCAGTCTCCCCAGTAGCTGGGATCCCAGTGTGCACCATCACATGGGGCTAATTTATTTTTATATTTTGTATAGGCAGAGTCTTCATGTGTTACTCAGGCTGGTCTCAAACTCCTGAGCTAAGCAATCCTCCTGCCTGGCCTCCCAAAGTGCTGGGATCACAGGTGTTTGAGTCACCATGCCCTGCCCATGGTTGTGATTCTTTTTTTTTTTTTTTTTTTTCTTTGAGACGTTCTCTTGCTCTGTCACCCAGGCTGGAGTGCAGTGGCGCGATCTTGGCTCACCACAAGTTCCGCCTCCTGGGTTCATGCCATTCTCCTGCCTCAGCCTCCTGAGTAGCTGGGACTACAGGCGCCCGCCACCACGCCCGGCTAATTTATTTTTGTATTTTTAGTAGAGACGGGGTTTCACCGTGTTAGCCAGGATGGTCTTGATCTCCTGACCTCATGATCCGCCTGCCTCGGCCTCCCAAAGTGCTGGGATTACAGACGTGAGCCACCACGCCCTGCCCCATGGTTGTGATTCTAATTCCCATCTATGATACAAATACCTGTGGGCTCACTCACCTTGGGCTCCCCTGAGGCAGACAGGTGGCCTCACAGCTCAGACTTGCTCCACCAGCAGCTGAACAAGTACCACTAGGTCAGGTGCCATGACACTTTATGCCTTAGTTTCATTGACTATAAAATGGGCATGATAATACTTCTAACCCACTGGATTGTAAAGGTTATTAAAAAATGATGTGTGTAAAACACAAGAATGCTCAGGAGTCAATAACTGTAATGAACATTTATTAGTGCAAATTGTTTTAGTTCCCTAGCAGGAACGAATGAATGAATGAATGTCATCGCAAGGTCCTACATCCTGGGAGCATGGGGATCCCAAAGCTCTCTGGATGAAGGGCCTGGTAGGTGCAGAATGTGTGTGTGTGTGGTTGGTGGGGGGTGGTTACAGGGGGGCAGGGCAGATGTGGAAGGGGTTTGGAGTGGTGACTTCCCCCCCGCCCTTGTGGAAGGAGTGGTTTGGGCCCCTCTGTGTCTCAGACCCGCAGGCACGAAGCCGTGTGGCCATCCACAACTTCCTTCCTCCTGCCTGTATTCCTCGAAGCGTGACTCACTGGCTTTGAGCCCTTCATTCTTGTCCTTGAGCCCCGAGGGTGAGGCGGGTAGAGAGTCTTTCTTGGATTGACCGGCTCTCTCTCTGGGTTCCTCTCTATTCCTGGCCTTCTGCAGCTTCTGAGCGTGACAGGCAGGGATGGAGGGGTGGGGGTAGGGCGGGGTGGACACCTGGGCCCTGGTCTTGGTGACCCCCTGTGTGTCAGGCCTGGGGCTGGCACCCACTGAGGGCCCACCTAGGGCTTGGATCTGAGCTGGTGCGGCTGAAACAGCCCCGTCAATCTCACCCTGGCCCTGCCCTTGTAGAGCTCCTGGCTGGTCAGGAGACACACCGAACAATTACCACTCAGTCATTAATTAAAATCATTACCAGAGGGCAAATTGCTGTAAAGAAATGGCCAGTCTTCCCTGGGAGCTCACGTGTCCCGGGATCTCCACAGCCATGCCTGTGGTTAGCTTTCCTGTCACAGAAGAGGAAACACAGCCCCCCGAGTAGGAAAGGGAGCAGGTTCAGCTCTGTGGCAAGTCCTGTGCCCACCTGGGGCTTCAGCATCTCATCACCTGTCTTGGTTGTGTGCTGTTCAAGTGATCTGCCTGCCTTGGCCTCCCAAAGTGCTGGGATTACAGACGTGAGCTGCCACTCCTCAGTCTAAGGTGTGCTGTTCAGGAGGCCAGAGGTCCACCACTGGCCCCCCATGGTTCTGGGTGGGTGGGCTGGCCTCAGGATTTTAGCCTGGGGACTGCGGAACTGCAGTGAGAGCTGGGTTTGTTGTCCTGAATCCCTCCTTTGTGTGTCCCTAGACAGAACTATGGGGTCTGGAAACTGCTGTGACTGAAGTATTAGGACCTTCTAAGGCTAGGCAGGAAATGGGGGCTGGTAAGGGTGGTCGTCCCCTTCCCCGCTCCCACCACCAATACACAGGACAGCAAAAAGGTGGCCCAAAGCCCTCGAAGAAACCCACCCCCACATTTCACATCTAGAATGTACCCCATTAGGTAACAAAATGGTTACATTACAGCCTGGGGGATGTAATGGAAACAATGTATTAGCAGGCATTTTTCAGTGGCGTAATATGTAGCCATTAAAAGTGATGATTCAGTTTTGTATGTCTGAAAGTGTGTATGTATAGGCATAGAACAAAATAAGGAAAGAAATTCACCAAAATAGAAATAGAGGTTATTTTGGGGTGGCAGGATAATAGATTATTTAAATTTTTTCATTCTCTTCTGTTTTTTGTTGTTGTTGTTGTTTTTTATTTTTTGTTTTTTTTACAGCGAGCGTGTTAAATCAAAAAGAATAACCTGGCTGGATGCGGTGGTTCAGGCCTGTAATCCCAGCACTTTGGTGGCTCACGCCTGTAATCCTGGCACTTTGGGAGGCTCAGGTGGGCAGATCACCTGAGGTCAGGAGTTTGAGACCAGCCTGACCAACATGGTGAAACCCCGTCTCTACTAAAAATACAAAAATTGACCGGGCATGGGGGCATGCGCCTGTGGTCCCAGCTACTCAAGAGGCTGAGGCAGGAGGATTGCTTTAACCTGGGAGGCTGAGGTTGTGGTGAGCCAAGATCATGCCATTGCACTCCAGCCTGGGTGACAGAGTGAGACCCTGTCTCAAAAAGCAAAAAAAGAAAAAGAAAAAGAAAAAGAATAACCCTATTGACTGTATTTAGTGGAACAATTTGATTCCTGTCTGACTTCAGAATCTAAGCCATGCTGGCTTGACTGGAGCCCCAAGGGGTTGCAAGCACAGGACAGGCTCCAGAGAGGGGAAGAGGGAAGGAAAAATTCTGGAAGAGGGGTGTTTGAGCTGAATCTCCGAGGACAGGAGGGATTTTAGCCAGCAGAGTTGGGGTAAGCGTGAGTGGAGGGCGTGGCCTGGCATAGACCCTTGCTTATCCAAGGTGGGGAGGTGAGCATAACCTTGAGTGCCAGGCAAAGGGACTGGGGAGTGGGGAGTCCTTCTCATGAACACTTGTTAACTGGACTTTAGAACGAGGACTCAATTTCTGTGACAAGGGCATGGAGAGCAACAAACTTGTGTTAGGTAGGCTTTTTCTGTGTGCCCAGCCTCTGAGTCCCCAGTGGCTGTGAGCAGATAGGATTGTGGTAGTTTAGCCCAGAGATGGCAGATGGATTCCACAAATGAGGAGTCTCTCTCTGTGATGAGTGCTGAAGGCCGGGCGTGGGTGGGGGCATTGGGGTGGTGAGGAGTGGTTGGGTACCATCCAACTGGGAAAGCCTATGGCCCATCACACCTCCAGTCCAGAGGTGTCCCTGCTAATTAAAAACAATTAGCCAGGCATGGTGGCACAAGCCTGTAGTCCCAGCTACTTGGGAGGCTGACGTGGGAGGATTGCTTGAGCCCAGGAGGTTGAGGCTGCAATTAGCTGGATCATGCTACTGCTCTCCAGCCTGGGCAACAGAGCAAGATAGGGCTCCAGGCCAGACAGAGCTCCAGTTCCCCAGGGTAATATGCACGGGATGCTGGTACCTGGCATAGAACTTGGGTGGCCAAAGGCATGCGCTGCATGAGGTTGAGCATGAGGACTCCATTCTGCTGTGCTTAGGGCTTCCCTTTTGCCTGTCTCCATGACGACCTCAGCTCTCTGCTTCTCCTTACCCATCTGTAGCATGGGGATGGTTGCAGCTACCTTTAAGAGGGATGTTGTGAGCTTTATTCCAGGGCCACCCCTGGTACCTGGCACACAGCAAATAGGAAGAATTTCTGTCCTTGGGGTTCAGTCCCCAGCCAGGGAACTCCTTCCCTACTGGAGGAGCCTCAGCAGCCTGAACTTGATGGCCAAGATGGTATTAGATCAGGTTGCTTGGCAGTGAGCTCTGACCTCCCCCTCAGACCCACTGTGGCTCCCACCTGCCAACATCTGCCAAAGGTCAGGTTCTCACAGGTCTGGAGGCTTGACCTTTCAACTTTGAGCTTCCCCAGTCTTCCCTCTTTATTATTTTTCCCCCTTTATTATTATTGTTCTTGTTACATAAGCAATATCTAGTGGTCAAAGAAAATTAGAAAATACAGATATTGGGGAGAAAATGAAAATCACCAATAATCCTACCACCCAGAAAAGACTTTCAGGCACCTTCCTGATACATAATTTGTTCTTCTACCTTAATAGTGGGAGTGGACCTCCTCCTTGTTGAATGGATATAAAATATTCCATTATGGCTGGGCGAGGTGGCTCATGCCTGTAATCCCAGCATTTTGGGAGGCTGAGACAGGCGGATCACCTGAGGTCAGGAGTTGGAGACCAGCCTGGCCAACGTGGTGAAACCCTGTCTCTACTTAAAATACAAAAATTAGCTGGGTGTGGTGGTGCGTGCCTGTAATCTCAGCTACTTGGGAGGCTGATGCAGGAGAATCGTTTGAACCTGGGAGGCAGAGGTTGTGGTGAGCCAAGATCATGCCACTGTACTAAAGACTCTGTCTCAAAAAAAAGAATATTCCATTACGCCTCAATAGTCTGTATTTTAACTTACTCAGCCAAAGCCTTATTGCCAGGCAGTTAGACTTTTTCTGTTTTTCTTTTTTTGTTTGTTTGTTTTTGAGATGGCATCTTGCTCTGTTGCCCAGGCTTGAGAGCAGTAGCACCATCATGGCCAACTGCAGCCTTAGTCTCCTGGGCTCAAGCAATCCTCCCACCTCAGCCACCCAAGTAGCTGGGACTACAGGCTTGTGCCACCATGCCTGGCTAATTTTTTTTTTTTTTTTTTTTTTTTGAGATGGAGTCTCGCTCTGTCACCCAGGCTGGAGTACAGTGGTGCAATCTCGGCTCACCGCAAGCTCCGCCTCCCAGGTTCACGCCATTCTCCTACCTCAGCCTCCAGAGTAGCTGGGACTACAGGCGTCTGCCACCACGCCCGGCTAATTTTTTTGTATTTTTATTACAGATAGGGTTTCACTGTGTTACCCAGGATGGTCTCGATCTCCTGACCTCGTGATCCGCCTGCCTGGGCCTCCCAAAGTGCTGGGATTACAGGCGTGAGCCACCACGCCCGGCCTAATTTTTTTAAAAAATTTTCTGTATAGATGGATCCTAACTTTGTTGTCCAGACTGGTCTGAAACTCCTGGCTTCAAGTGATCCTCCTGCCTCAGCCTCCCAAACTGCTGGGATTACAGGCATGAGCCATGGCGTCCAGCTCTATTTTTTCTTGTTGTAAACAGTGCTGTGGTGAAAAGCTTAAATCAATTAATGGGATTAATCCATTGATTCCACATGGTTTGAGAGTCTTCTCTGGTCAGTGTCAGGCCGTGTGCTGGCACTGGGGGTGCTGGGTGGGGAGGTGGCCATAGTCCTTGCCCTCCTGGGGACCCTTGTCTGGGGAAGACAGACCCAGCATGGCACACCAGCAGAGGTGGGGGCTTAGAACATCTTTGGGAGCCAGGGAGCAGCCCCAACCCAGACCTGCAGAGTCATGGGAGGCCCAGCTGAGGACACCTGCAGCTGGTGACCTGAGGGTGGGGCAAGCCCTGCACCTGCTGCTGACCGAGCTCATGGGAGGGGACCTCTCAGGTGAGCCACAAAGGATACAGGAGGAGAGAGTTACAGGCAGAGGGCAGCTCTGCAGAGGCCCAGAGTAGAGACAGCATGGGCTTTGAGGGAACCAAAACTTCCCAGAGATTGGTGCTGTGGTTCTTGCCAGCCTGGCAGCAGCTCCCATGTGCATGATACTGTGGTAGTTTTTTTTCTCTTTCTTTCTTTCCTTTCTTTCCTTCTTTTCTTCCCTTCCCTTCCCTTCCCTTCCCTCCCTTCCCCTCCCCCTCCCCCCTCCCCCTCTTCCCTTCCCCTTTCTCCCCTCTC
>NC_045447.1:10961568-10995634 GCF_002776525.5 Piliocolobus tephrosceles
CTAGTGATTCTCCTGCCTCAGTCTCCCAAGTAGCTGGGACTACAGGCGTGTACCACCACGCCCAGCTAATTTTGTATATATATATATATTTATTTAGTTTTTAGACAGAGTCTCTCTCTGTCGCCCAGGCTGGAGTGCAATGGCGTGATCACTGCTCACTGCAATCTCTGCTTCCCAGGTTCAAGTGATTCTCCTGCCTCAGCCTCCCGAGTAGCTGGGATTACAGTCATCCACCACCATTCCCGGCTAATTTTTGTTTTTTTAGTAGAGATGGGGTTTCACCATGTTGGCCAAGCTAGTCTCGAAATCCTGATCTCAGGTGATCTGCCTGTCTTGGCCTCTCAAAGTGCTGGGATTACAGATGTGAGCCACGGCATCCTGCCAATTTTGTATTTTTAGTAGAGACGGGGTTTCACTATGTTGGCCAGGCTGATCTCAAACTTCTGTCCTCAGGTGACCCACCCACCTCGGCCTCCCAAAGTGTTGGGATTACAGGCATGAGCCACCGCACCCAGCCTGCAGTTTTTTTTCCAATGTGCCGTTCCATCTGTCCCTTTGTGGGGCGGGGATCACTGGCTTCCCTTTTCTTAATGGGGACACAGAAGCAGAGTGACGTGTGTGCCCCAGGGGAGTGGCTGGCAGACCCAGGCCTTTCACCGGCCCAGCACACAGGGGACGGGGTTGAAGTGCAGGATCCGCCAGCTCTGGTTTCCCGGCTCTTTGCAGGTGCCGGATCATTTGACAGGATCCAAGCAGGGAGAGCACGCGGAGGATCTGAGCTTAGGTGACTGCCTTAGTTTCCATGACGGGGTGGTGACCTTTTCTGCTACTGATGTGTGACCTTGACCTGGCCCAGCCCCAAACCCAGCCCCATCTTTGCCGGAAGGGTCCTGCCTCTTGGGCCGTACTGGGATTGAAGAGGCCCTGGTTTATATGGACCTTGGGGGCTGGGAAGTATCTGTCCCCAAGCTAGAGTTAACCTTTCTGGGAAAATGCCATCCTCCTCTGGTGTCTTAACATGCCCGGGAGACTGAACTGCAGAGCTCCGGTCTAATGTCACACAGTCGGGATAAAATATATACGTGCAAAGTGCTGTGCTAGGTGCTGGGCATATGTTATGAGTGAGACAGACAGGGTCCCTTCCCTCCTAGGGCAAATGGAGATGGAACAATGAAGTATTAAAGCAAAGTTATGCTAATGACTAACAGAGGGGTCTGACCTGTGTGAGTGAGCTGGCAACAGTCAGGGAAAGTGCTTTTCAGCACCCTAGGCTGGTGGCTGGGACTCAGGTCAATTCGATCAAAGCTTAATGGTGGGCTCCTCTAGGACTCCCAATGTGTGGGGAAGGAGCGTTGTCTCATGTCCCAGGTGGAGGGCATTGGGGTGTTGAGGGTTCAGCACCATGGTATCCAGTCTCTTCACGGTACAGGGAGGAGACAGGGAGCCAGGAAGGGTGAGGGGCTTGTGTAGGGTCACTCAGCAGCAGTCAGGAGCCCAGACTCGGGGCCCAGTGGTCTTAGCCCTGCATCACCACCCCATTTCACTGGCCAGTGATGGGGAGACACTGAGGCGGTCCCCACTCACCCTCAAGGGACTCCCCCAGGGAAGCGAACCAAGACCGCAGAGCCCATTGGCTGCACAGGGTCTCTCAGGGAGCACAAATGGGTTCACGCAGGCACCTGAGACAGAGAATGGGAGGCTGGCAGGGCTGGGAGGGGAGCCGTTCTCCCACCTCCCCTTCTGGCCCTTCTGTCCTCTGGAGCCTGAGGACACCTGCAGCTGGTGACCTGAGGGTAGGGCAAGCCCTGCACCTGCTGCTGGCCAAGCTTAGAGCACAGATCAAGGGAGTCTTGTTATTTGAATAAACTTTCCTTCTATCCATGTAAAGGGTCCCTGGCATTCCAGCCTGGGATTGGGTTTCCTCTGACGCAGCAGCAAGCACACGAGTGGATTTTCATATTGGCTCATCTTTCTTGTTCTCTTCTCCCCCTTCTTTCCCTCCCTGGCTTTGAGAAGGCAGAATCCCCCCTCCCCAGTCCCGCTTGCTGAGAGGACCCTGCGAGCCAGAAGCTGCGGGCATGATCCACACATAGGTGGGCATATGTGTGTGCACATGTGTAAGCGTGCATATGTGTGTGAGTGGATGCACGTGTGTCAGTCATGCGTGTGGGCATGCACATGTGTGAATATGCATGTGTGTGCACGCACGTGTGAGTGCATGCATGTGGCGTGCATGTGAGTGTGCATGCATGTGGGCGTACACATGTGTGTGAGTGGTGGGTGAGCAGGGGTCATGAGGCAGTTTGGGAAGAACCTGACTTGGACTTAGGCAAAGGATATTAGCAGTAGAGGGTGCTTGGCTAATGAGATGTGTGGGGTTTGTGTATCCGAGGTTAGTCCTTTTCCACTGGGGTTGGGCCACAGTGACTCGCACTTATTAGCTGTTAGTTCTTATTGGAACAGAAGCTGGCATTTACTGGGCTCTTCCTGGGAATCAGGCAGGGTGACAAGTGCGTCTCACACATCTTATTTAGTCCTCACAACAATTCTTGGAGGTGGGTGCTCTTTGACCCTCCAGCCTCTGCTTGCACACCTCCAGTGATGAGGCACTCCCTACCTCCCAGAGTCCCCTCTCCTGGGCATCTGAGGCAGTTAAAAAGCCCTTGCTGGGATCCTGTCTGTCTTCTGTGGATGACTTGAGAATGGGCTCCCTTTGGCTAGGGCGTGGCTATGGCTGGGCTTCCCCAGCGTCTGTTTTCCAGGGAATTGTCCAACTGTAAGGTTTGGGGAGAGGAATGAAGTCCTCCCTCCTTTCCCCGAGCAGCCCCTGTGTGGTACTCAGCCCACCACAGCTTCCTTCATCACATACCAAGCAAGTCTGAAACTTAATGTTGAAACCCTAGAGGTATTTTCGTTAGCATCAATCTGGATGTCTTCGACAATGCAATAAGACAAGAGAAAAAAAAGGGAAGTACAAATAGAAGACAGCAGGAAAGCCCTCATGGAGTTCAGGAATTGGCGACAACAAAGCACTTTTGGTCTTTGGTCTTCTCCACCCCCTAAGGCTGCCTACAGGAAGCAGAGTCTTGGAGAGACCAGGAACTTGCCCAGGGCCACACATGAGTTGGCGGCAGAGCTGGATGAGGACTCAGGGCCCTTGATTTTCCCAACCAGCATCTCTGGTGACGGATGCAGCAGCTAAGGAAGAGGCGGCAAGGCCAGAGTGTCCTCCTTGCCAGTGTCGCGGAGCATGGGGGCCATGGTCTGCCGAGGTTCTCAGGTGTGCGAATTCTTTGGGTGTTGGCTTTCAGAAGTCTTCATTGATATTTCTCGCTCCACTTCCCCTTTCTGATGAACTAACCTGAGGGATGAGGGTCCAGAAAGATTGGACCCCCAGCGTGTCATCTTCTAATCTCATGACCCGCCAGCTGAGGGACCGGGGAGCTGCTGTTCCGGTTGCCCTTTTCTGGTCCCCATTGCGTGGTGTGAAACGTGGGACAGAGAAGTACTGTGAGCACTAATGAGAGATGCCACTGGGTACCCTGACCTTTCATGGCCTGGCCACTAATGCTGGGACGGATGGAGCTCCTTCAAGAGGTTCCATCACTGCCATTGATAACACCAGCCCACATTTGCCCAGGCTCTGTGGGTTTATTCATTTCATTGAATCCTTATGACACCCCGCAAGATGGGGGATTGTAAGGTTGCTGGTTCTTTTGTTTCTTTTTTTTTTTTTTTGGAGGTGGAGTTTCGCTCTTGTTGCCCAGGCTGGAGTGCAATGGTGTGATCTCAGCTCACCGCAACCTCTGCCTCCAGGGTTCAAGCGATTCTCCCGCCTCAGCCTCCCAAGTAGCTGGGATTATAGGCATGCGCCACCACGCCTAGCTAATTTTGTATTTTTAGTAGAGACAGGGTTTCTCCATGTTGGTCAGGTTGGTCTTGAACTCCTGACCTCAGGTGATCCGCCCACCTTGGCCTCCCAGAGGGCTGGGATTACAGGCATGAGCCACCATGCCTGGCAAGTTGCTGCTTTTTTTGGTTGTTGTATTTTTTGAGATGGAGTCTTGCTCTGTTGCCCAGGCTGGAGTGCAGTGGTGTGATCTCAGCTCACTACAACCTCCACTTCCTAGGTTCAAGCGATTCTCCTGCCTCAACCTCCTGAGTAGCTGGGATTACAGGCACGCACCACCATGCCTAGCTAATTTTTGTATTTTTAGTAGAGACGGGGTTTCACCATGTTGGCCAGGTTGGTCTCAAACTCCTGACCTTAGGTGACCTCCCAAAGTGCTGGGATTACAGGCATGAGCCACCACACCTGGCCAGGTTGCTGTTACTCCCATGTTACAGCTGAGGAAACAGAGGTTCAGAGAGAATTGAGCCACATGTTGCTCAAAGTCCTATAGCCAGCAAAGGGTGGAGTTAGGATTTGAACTGAGATCTTGTTCCAGAATTGACACTGTCTTGTCGAAGGGTCATTCTTGACCTAGGACGTGCTGATAAATCTTTGTGGAATGGATGAACTCTTTCATGCATGTTCGAATCTTGGCCTTTCCCAGGTCTGCTGCTTGGCACACACTCCCTTCCCAGTGTCCTCCCTCCCCTAGCAGGGACTCTTTGTGTCTCAGCTGCTACCTCCCTCTGGGAAGCCTCCGTGACCCTATAGGTTGGGTCAGTCGCCTTCCTGGGCTCCTGTGACCGCCTGTGCTTCTCCCAGTTGGGGCTCAGTAATTGTAGTTTTTGTTGACAATCTGCCTCCCTCATTAGGGTACTCTCTCCTGAGTACCCAGTGGCCAGGATTGCTGAATGAATGAATGAGGGCAACATATACCCTTTCGTGGCCATCGTGATGAAGCCTCAGAGCCTCGCCTGACCTTGGTGACTCGCCTGACATTTGCCATTTTGTCTTGGTCTGCCCTGGCTGATGGAAGACATGGGATCTGGGCTGGGTCCTGTTCTCAGCCCTGCCCCAGTGGTTGTGACCTGTCTGATGGGGCAGGGCTGGGTGGTGACACTGGCGACATCTTGGGGGAAGGGCTCAACCACAGGCTCTTCCTGGATATCTCAAGGTCCAACTCCAGGCTGGACGCTGAGGGGAACATTGGTGGTGGGTTCTCAAACAGGCCCAGGGCAGGGATCCAGGCTTGTGGGGGGCACCTGCCAATGTGCATGAGCCACAGCAGAGCACCCTGGGGTTCCCAGTCCAGCCTCGGCCCTGGACGTGGCTGAGAGAAGGGGTATGAGGAGCACCTGGAGACAGGCATGTGGATGCTTCTCTGGGGCCTGGGGCAATTTTGACAGGTGGCTGGCTAAGACTCAGGCTCCTGTGGGGGTGGTGAGGATGACAAGAAAGGAATGAAGGCCAGGGACATGGCTGAGAAAAAGTCAACAGCAATGGGTGACTCCGTGTGAGGGGAAAGGAGGGTTGTGTCTACACAACCACTGTCATAGATCAGCCTTCTCCTCGGGCGTGGCCTCAGCCGGGGGGCCCTCAGGACAGCAGCCTTGGGTGTCCACCCCCCGGAGTGTGGTCCTGCTCTGGGTGGTGCTGCTGCTGGGGGCCTTGGCACCTCCTGGGCTGCCCTCCCCAGTGAGGATCTGTGTTCCCAGGCAGCAGGGATGCCTCATCCTGGGCTCCCAGAACAAGCCGACACTGTGGGCTGTGGGCTGGGGCCACTGCCAGGCAGGCAGGGTTGGGGGCAGGAGGGGATGAGAGGGCTTTTGTTTCTTTCTGTTTGTGTCAAGATGGGAATCGACTTCCTCCCACCCAGGCAGCCTCGAGGTGTAAAGGAAAGGGCAGCCCCACTGGGCGGGTTTTTGGTCACCCGTTTTTTTGGGGGCATTTCTGTGGGCCTCTGCCTCAGCCCCGCCCTCTCCTCCCAGCCCTCCTGCCTCAAAGCTCACCCTTCCCCACCAGACCTGTTGTGGCCCAGCCCTGGTTAAATATTTGCCAACCGAGAAGAGTTTTCAAGGCAGCCTTGTGAAAAACCCCAGCTGAATCCTGGCTCTGTTGGGCCTGCCCTGCCTCGGTGATGAGACCCAGACGGACTGTGCCCTCAGACTGTGTCCCAGCCCACTGTGGCCTCCCTGCTGACCTGTTTGGTGCCTGAGACTGGGTGCCCTAACACTTGTTCATCTAGCCCCACCCCGGGCCTGGCAGGACCCGGGTGCTGGGGAGACAGCGGAGAGCAGTCTCAGTCCAGGGAGCGTCTCAGATGAGGCATTAACTGTGGTTGAGGGGAGTGCCGGGGAACAGGCCAGTGGCTTTGGGGGTGGAGGCCAGGGAGGCTGTGGAGACCTGGGAGGCCGGGACTTGTCTGGAGGGAGGGTTCTGAGGAGGTGGCACTTGAGCCTGGGGAGGAGAAAGAGGAGTTGGCCAGGCACAAGGAGTGGACGCTAGGAGGGCACTCTAGACATGGGACCCCAAGACCAGAGGCCAGATGTCCTCCATTGAGGAGGAAGCTGAGGGGCTGAGGTTGCAGTTCACTTGGGTTTGCTGGGTGTGAAAGCCCCGTTCACTTGTTTCTCCCCAAGCTGGTCTCAGAGGAGCTTGGACACTCACAGGGAAATGGGATCCTGGGCAGCTTTTCCCCATTTCCCCAGCCTCAGTTTCCCTATCTGTCCTAAAGATAGTTTGGACTTGATCTTGGAGGTCCCTTTCCAGGTCCAGTGGCCTGTTAGGGGTGTGTGGCTGGCCCATCAATGAGGCACAGAGCTAACTGTTACATGCATTAGCTCATGTTGCAATTATGATTATAATTATATGCAAATGGAGAACTGAAGAATAGCATGACGAAGGAGAGGATGTGTGAGCAGGGCCTTGAAAGTCTGGCTAAGATTGTGAACTGTGGAATTGAAGGGAAGGGCGTTCCAGCCAGAGGGCGCAGCATGGATGAAGATGTGGAGGTAGGAAATGCGCAATGGAGGCGAGAGATGCCCAGGGTGTGGGGATGGGAAGGAGAGCGGGGCTGAAGTTACGGATCTTGGATGTGATTCCATGTAACATGCTTGTGGGCTTCAGTGTGCCAGGCCTGTGGTGACAGATTAGTCCACAGTCCCTGGGGCCATCAGAGCCCAGGGAGATCCTTTAGAAAGTGCTTCATGCAACCATCTTCCAGATCTTTCCAGAGCCCGTGGAGTCTAGGTTCAGCCAGCCTGGGCTCACACCCCAGCTTGGATTTTGGCTCCCTGCTTGACAGCTGGCTGACCTGGGACAAGGCCCTGGACCTTCCAGCCTCTGTCTTGATGGCGGGTGATTCCCATACCACTTCCTGCAGCTGTTGTCCGGGTCTATGTCAAATGTCATGAGGTGTCCCCGGCCAGCGTGACACCCATTAGCTTTGGGGTAGGGGGGCTCCCTAACTGTTTTGTGCCTTTTTGTTCCTGGCGTGGTGACAGAGCCTTCCTCTCTGGGCCATTTTGAGAGTCGAGAATGATCTCATACTGGAAGACCCTAACTGAGGGCTGGCTCATGCAGGGTCACATGGCTGTCATTGTCGGGCCTTGTCGTGCTGAGGAATGCTGTCTTTATGGGAAGAGGTTTCTCCTTGTTAATAACTGGCCTTGGGGCCAGGCACAGTAGCTCACACCTGTAACCCCAGCACTTTGGGAGGCTGAGGCAGGTGGATCACCCTGAGGTCAGGAGTTCGAGGCCAGCCTGGCCAACATGGTGAAACCCCATCTCTACTAAAAATACAAAAAATTAGCTGGGTGTTATGGTGGACACCTGTAATCCCAGCTACTGGGGAGGTTGAGGCAGGAGAATTGCTTGAACCTGGGAGGCAGAGGTTGCAGTGAGCCAAGGTCGTGCCACTGCACTCCAGCCTGGGCAACAGAGCCAGACTCCATCTCTAAAAAACAAAACGAAACGAAACAAAACAAAAGTGGCCTCAGGGAAGGGTGACCCAGCCAAGGGCCCCTTTAGGGCACCCGAGACCAGCAGGGGGAGAAATGTCAGTGGCAGCCACCTCCCCAAAGAAGGACAGCGCAGTGTACATTTCCTCATCCCCAGGACCCAGCCAAGGGCCTGCTCGGATGTAAGCCTCTGTTTCCGTGGTGAGGAATCTCCGGGGTGTCTGGGGGCTTATTGCTTAGTGGCATGGTGGCTCTCTTTTGGGGGTGGATCTGGTCTGAGATTGTCACTTCTGGCCTGTTGCTGTGGGCTTCCCTTCCTTTTCCACTGTGTGTCAGGCCCTGCCTCAGGAGCAGGGGTGCTGCCTGTGGGAGCCACAGGGGGAACAGACCTTTACCCACCAGGAGACCAGCAGTGGGCTGCGGGAATAGGCGGAGGGCTCCCACCCAGCCTGGGGCTTTCCAGGGGGAAGACACACGGTGGCGCGCTGAGGAGTGAGCTTGGCGGAAGACTGTATTCCGGACGTGGGGAGCAGCCTCTGCGGGACCCTAGACGACTGGGGCCTGCGGGCATGGTGAGGAGTTCGGCTCCATCCCAGAGGCAGTAGGAGCTGTACCACTGGAAGGTTTCTGAGCCAGGAAGCTTTGGGCAACTCCCCTGTGGCCCCTGTGTGTGGGAAGGATCAGAGGCAGCCAGGATGGAGTAGGCAGGACTTTGGTGGCTGCAGCAGGCACAGGACGGGAGTGGCCTGGCTGGGGGGCAGTGACTAGAGGCACAGGCTAGGTGGCCACTTGACTGGCCCCTGGGTGCTGGGGAGCCCTGTTGGGCTTATGCTAGGGGGCAGGTCATGATGGGGGTGGGAATCCCATAGGCCCTGTTTCTCTCAGGCCCAGAAGGGGGGGTCCCAGGGATCTGCCGTTGCACCCCTTCTTCCAGGGGTGGCTCATGGAGGGACCCTGAATCCATCCCTTGCCTTCTCTGGTATGGTCCCCCTTCTGGACAGGAATTGACTGGAGCGGGAACACTCAGCTGTCCTCCCCTCCCCTGGCCTGCCAGATTCTGGCTGCTGGCTCAGCCTCTTCTCGTGGATGGGCTGCTGGTCCCCCTCCTGCTGCTTGATGGAGCCTGTCATTACCCCTCCCACCCCCTGCTTCCCACCTGATTACAGGTCCTGAGCAGGAGCCCTGTGTCTGCCCTTCCCATGGAGGCCACCCATGGGCTGGTGCTGCGTGGAGGCCAGGGTGAGATGGTTTTGCCCAAACGTTGGTTCCCTGTTCTGAGTTCATGTCATTTACAAGCTGTGTGTCCTTGGAGAACTCGCTTAACCTCTCTGAGCCTCAGTGTTCTCCTCTGGGAAGTGGAGACGGTGCATGAAATAATGAGTGTGCATGTGCAGTGCTGTGCTGGGCATAGAGGTGGTGCTGACAAGTGGCTGCTGCTATTGTGTGTTGATTGTGACAGTAAGTGGGGGGCGAGTAGAAAGGCCCTGGGCGAGGCACTGGCCTATACCAACCCAGCTCCGTTGGACGTGCTGTGTGGCCCTAGGAGAGTGTCACTACCTTTCTGGACCCCAGGCTCTCCCTGCTATCCAGGCACATGATGGAGATGGTGATGCTTTGGACAACTCTGAGACCTGGGAAAATGAAGTCCCTGCCCCATCTCTGCCTCTGCTGGTCCCTGGGCTCTGGGGTGGGTGGGGTCGGCGCCCCCTTCCTTCCCCCCCTCCCCATGCTGGACCTGCTCCCCATGCCCTGGGAACCAGGCGGGCAGGTTTGAGCCCGCCCCACCCTACAGGGTGCTGTTACCTGCCTGGTTTCAGTCAGCAAACCTCTCAGCCCTGAAACCCTGAAACTGGGCCAGGCCTCGTGGGTGAGGTTTGTCCCTGGAGCCCACTGGAGAGACCAGATGAGCCAGGGATGGGTCTGGCACGGCGCCCTCTGCTTGGGCCAAACCAGGGCTTGCGCCAGCGTGCAGCCCCCGTGGTGGACATGAGCTGGATGTGGTCACAGCTGGAGATGACCCTCTTCCTCTTGGGCCCACCATCCATGTGGAACAGGGTTTCAGGCTTAGGCACCAGGTGGGGACCAAGGTGCAGATCCTACCTCTGCCTCTTCTCAGCAGCGTGATTTGGCAGAGGAACCCAGTTCTCGGTCACCTGGTCTGAAATGTTCTGCCAGTACCAATACCACCTGGCCCGAGGTTGAGCTGAAGAATCGGGGGCATGGGTCCAAGTAAAATGCTTAGCACAGGTGCGGTACATGGTTGCTTTGGGGAGCGTCGTGAGAAGGCAAAGAAGGAACTCCTCAGCTTGGCATGTGAGGTGCTCCAGGATGCGCCTTTTTAGGTCAATTTGCTGAGAACCCCTGTACTCCTTCCTCCATTCTCAGCTCAGCAAGCCCCTCTTCTGTAGCCTCAGTCCCCCCATCTGCACAGTTGGTCTGGTACCCTATCCCCCAGCTCCTCAAGCCTCCAGGCCACCCTGGGGCTTCCCCAGTTCTTGCCCAGCCTCGCTATCTGCACAGGAAGTAGCGTGGTCCTTAACGTTGTCAGTTTGGAAAATCAGAGATTAATTAACGTTGTGGCTGCCTTGGCTGCTGTTGGCGCTGGTCCCGGGGTGGGCCAGGCTGCCTGCTCAGCCTGTTTCAAGGGCCTCACTGTGGGTTAGAGGAACCTTGACAAGAGGCATTTCTTAGGAACACCCATTGGTGACGTGCCCCCTTCTTGCCAGGGTAAAGGGCTTCATGCTCAGTAGCTTGTTCGTCCTGTCATAACCTAGATATGGCAGATACTGTTGTGCCATTTTGCAGAGGGGAAAATAAGGGCTCAGAGAGGGGAAGTGCCTTGGCCAAGGCCATACAGCTCATAGGTGGCAGAGCTGGGACTTGAACCCAGAGCCCGTGTGTCCATGTAGAAATGGTGCCTTGTTTGCAGGTGGTGGGGGTGCCTAGTTCTCCCCCTAGTCCTTCTGTCTGGCCCAAGGGGGCTGTGATCAGCTGCTGGTCAGAGCTGACTCACCAGCAGCTCGTAGGAGGTGCTGAGGCCAGCATCCCGGTCAGTTCCTGGGGCCAGGGCAGCACTGATTAGATTGTCGTTGAGATTTGTGGTCAGCTGAGCTGACAGGGACCCACCCTCCCATTTTAAAGGTAGGAAAATTAGGGCCCAGTAAGGATGAAGCAGTAAGGCTCCAGTGGGTCTGGTGATTCTCCACCAGCTCCGACCCGACGGGGGCCAGTGGAGCTGGAAACCCTACATCTCAGTCCCGGCTCTGACACCTGCCAGCTGTGGCCTCGGGAAAGTCACTTTGCCCTCTGAGCCTCAGTTTCCTCATCTGTAAAATGAGGATAGTAAAGCCTTGTGTTGCCTCCTTCTTGGGATCAGGGAAGAACCCAGCAAGAGAATGGAAAACCAAGGCTTTGAAAATAGCACTGTGGGTCCTCATGAGGCGTCCCCGGGAAGAGAGGCTTTGCGGGGTGGGGCTCTGTGCAGGTTTTGGTGGGAGACAAGGTCCAAAACCCACCTCTTTCCTTTCCAGGCTGTGTGTCTCTCTGAGCCTCACTTTTTTTCTTCCTTTCTTTTTTTTTTGACTGACCCAAATTAGATCTTTATTGTATT
Organism: Piliocolobus tephrosceles; assembly: GCF_002776525.5. Taxonomy (NCBI): domain Eukaryota; kingdom Metazoa; phylum Chordata; class Mammalia; order Primates; family Cercopithecidae; genus Piliocolobus; species Piliocolobus tephrosceles. The sequence goes on from NC_045447.1 coordinate 10,973,030, forward strand.
TTTCTACATATCTATCATTCCCAAAAGATCAGTCAGCTCGATCCTTAATTTTTCTTACTATGAGATATCTAATACACAGTTTTTGTATAAATTAGCCATTTTAAGTATATAGTGAATTCCAGATGTGATGACGACTCACAACTGCATTTCTTTCCTTTTTTTTTTTTTTTGAGACGGAGTCTCACGGTGTCTCCCAGACTAGAGTACAATGGTGCAATCTCAGCTCACTGCAGCCCCTGCCTCCCGGGTTCAAGCAATTATCCTGCCTCAGTCTGCTGAGTAGCTGGGATTACAGGCACCTGCCACCACGCCTGGCTATTTTTTGTATTTTCAGTAGAGACGGAGTTTAACCATGTTGGCCAGGCTGGTCTCGAACTCCTGACCTCAAGTGATCCACCCGCCTTGGCCTCCCAAAGTGCTGGGATTCTAGGCGTGAGCCACTGCGCCTGGCCACACAACTGCATTTCTTTTTTTTTTTTTTTTTTCTCTTTGAGACGGAGTCTCGTTCTGTTACCCAGGCTGGAGTGCAGTGGCGCAATCTCGGCTCACTGCAACCTCTGCCTCTCAGATTCAAGTGATTCTCCTGCCTCAGCCTCCTGAGTAGCTGGGATTACAGGCCTGCACCACCACGCCCGGCTGCACGACTGCGTTTCTAAATAGCCATATGACACTGACTGAGTGCTTCCTGGGTGACAGCCGCTGTGTTTAGCCCGAGTCTCACTTTTCTTCTCTGTCAGATGGGATGCTAATACCTGTTGGGATTAAGCAGGCTGTGGGCCATGCAGTAAGTTGTCGGTGGCTAGGCACCTATCCCTGGCCAACTCCGGGGATCCAGGGGCAGAGTTAGGAGGACTGGCTTGTGAGGGGCTCCTTCTCAGTCACCCTCGATAGCCCGATAGGGTGCAGTGCTGGGAGACAGGGTTCCAGTCATATGGGGAACAGAGCCCCCCTAAGATCCAGAGCACCCCCTTATTCAACCAGCTTGCTGAAAGGCTTGACTCTCAGCTCCACAACAAACCCACAAGTGTGTGTTGTGAGTTTTGCCCTGGACCTGCATCCCCAAAAGTGGCCTCTTCAGAGGTGGCTGCAGCCCAGTACCCATGGAGACACCACGTGGAGACAGAGGCCTGGGATGGGAGTGGCTCCCTGAGGTCCCTGGGCACAGACCAGGACTCAGCTCCACTCCCAGAATTCACACACTGGCCTCTTGGGCTGAGAAGGGAACCAGGACCCCTACAGGCAGGCGCCTTTGTGACAGCCTCTGCGAGGGGCCTCAGCAGGTTTTGTGGACTGACAGGGTGGCTTTTCCTCAGCCGTTCAATTGTTCCGAGCCTCGGTTCATACAGCTGTAAAGTGGGGGTTGTAGTTCCCTGTAGTTCATACAGCTGTAAAGTGTTCCCTCGCTTCATACAGCTGTAAAGTGGGGTTGTAGTTCCCTGTACTCACCTCTGGGCCATTTGAAGAATGGTGTGTGTTGGGGCAAAGAACAGGTGGGCGCCGTGTCTGATGGGTGTGGGCTTACTTCCTGCTGGCAGAAGGCGAAAAGGGGGCAACCAATGGCTCTGGGCGCCAGCAGAGGCTGAGGGTTACGCCAGGGGATCCCAGCCACGGTCAGGCGGGACCCCACCTCACACAGGGCCCTGCTGTCCCCCTCGGCTCCCCCGCGTCTGTGATCTTTGTTTGTGGAAGCCCTCCCTCCCATCATCGTCATTATTATTTTGTGATTCTTGTCCTGGTTCTTCAGAAAACAAATCTTTACTGGATTATTTCAAACTATAAAAGTTATACTGATAATAAACATTTCAAACAGTCTCTTATGACTGCTGTTCTCAGCTGAGCACTGTGGTGATTAGCAGTGACGTTTATGGAGGCCTGGAGCTGAGCACCTCAACGCTATCCGGTCCTGCAGACCTCAGAGCTCGGGAATGGCTTTGGAGAGGCCCATTTACAAATGAAGAAAGTGAGGCTCTGAGATCCGGGCACTTGCAGGGCTGGCATATGGCAGGGCGGGGACTCTGGCCCTGACTTCAAGCTCCTCACCAGGAGGCCGGGCACCTGGGGCCGCAGGGCAGGCTCCGTGAGTCCTGGCCCACTCCATCCTCTGCCTTCTCACCCAGCAGCACCTGGGGCTGAGTCAGTGCAGGGAGGCAGAAAGGATGAGAAAATGTGGAAGGTGACGAAGCTGGCACACACCTTCAGACCGCCCCACCCCAGCCTCTCTGTAGCTCGCAGAAGCGAGTGATCCTACCACTAGCTGGAGCCTAACAGTTCCTGGACCCAGGACCTGCGGGCCAGCCCTGCCTCTGCAGATGGGGGCACAGCCTGTTTCTTCTGTGCCTTCTAAGGGGAGGTAGGGGGCCCGTGGGGCCCTGTAGACAGTGGCCAGAGCCAGGACCAGGAGGGTGGCATGCAGCTGGCTATGGCTCGAACCCGATTGCCTCCGTCTGGCTGTGTGACCTCAGCTGAGCTGCTCACCCTCTCTGGCTCACATTCCCCTAACAGGGTGGTAAGTCTGAGTGTTGGAGGCCCTGGCCAACATCTGCCCCAAATCCGTGGCGTGTGGTGTCTCCAGAGGCTGTGGCAGGAAATGGGGAGAGCTGCTGTGGGCAAGTATGGAGAAAAGAGGGTACCCGGGCTCAGGACCCTCACAGACACCCAGGCCGGTACGTTGCATGGGAATTTGGGTTGTAAAATCCTGAAGCGACAATGCCGGGAGCAAGAAGGAAAAGTGGGGTACTGGGTGGGGCCCAGAGCTCAGCAGGTGAGGCCATGGCCAGGCTGGGTCCTCTGGTTGAGCTCTCACCAGGGCTGTGGTGCCCGCCTGGGTCCTCTTCCAGCAGGGTTCAGCCAGGAAGGCTCCTGCAAGCCCTTTGTCCAGGCTGGTCCCCTCCGAGTGCTGCTGGCCTTTTGGGTCCCTCTGGCTTCCACACCTGGGGTCCCGAGCACCCGAGTCCTCATCTTCTGCGTCTCTGGGTTACTTCCTCTGTACAAAGCACGTGGCGGTTCCTTCTGTGCTGGCTGAGGACATCTCTCAAGAATGTGCTCGGGGCTGCTTCTGCCAAGAAGCTATCCGTGGCCCTGTTTCCCATGGTCCTCGCTTTCCAGCTCTCCCTTGGTTGCCACCCTTCTTCTGAGCGGGGCCGGCTTCCCGGTGCTGCCTGGGTGCCATCCTTAAGGTCCTTAACCCCTTGTAATGCCGTCCCCCTACCTCCAGCATGGTGCTCCCTCAGTATCCCTCCGATGACTGCCCCACGGCCTTCTCTTGTTTGGACTTAATAACTATTTGGCTGCTGGACCAACCTCCCACTCTTTTTACCCTCGACGACATCTGCTTGTGCCAGGCCCGGTGCCCAGGATCCAGTGGTGAGCAAAAGGAGACCAGACCCCCCAGCAGAGTTCCCGGCCTCCCTACCCGACCTGTTTGGCGCCTGAATTCTGAGAGCAAGCCTGGGTAGTGAGCAACTCTGGCTCCACCTGGGGCCAACGTGGCAAACCTAGAGGGAACTGCATCCTGGATCCCTGACCCTTGCCGGCGTCCCCTCAGCCCAAGGCCTAGGCCTGTGGGCAGCACTGCGCTGGCCCAGAGACTTGACCTTCAGCCTTGACCTTCAGCTCCCAGCCTGACAGGCAGCGGGTCCCCGCACTCACATGTCTCCCTTCCTCAGAGCTTCCTGCAGCTTCCTCTCCGGTCCGTAGCCCTGCCCCACTTGGGCCTCAATTGTCCCTCGATGGGACATGCTGGGCCTTCTCCTGGCTCAGTCTTGCCCTCTTTTGTCCTCCCCAGCCCAGCCCAGAGGCCTTTCTGAACCTAGCTCCTCCTTGCCTGGACTCCATATCTGGACTGTGCTGTCCGGGCAGCTGAGCATGGGCTGCGGTCAGGCAGACCTGGGTTCGAGTCTTCACAGCTATGGCAGCTCCCTCCAGGGCCTGGCTCCCCGAGGACCAGGGTGGCAGACTCCAGCCCTTTGGGATCTGTCCGTGGGCTGGGTGCACTGGGGCTGGCTGGGGGCCTGGAGCCATGGCCAAAGGACCTCTGAGACCTGCAGGCCCAAGCCTGCCCATCCTGCTGGCCACATTGATAGAATGCCCATGGGGTGTGTGGCTTAACTCTTCATCCCTGAAATAGGAATACAACAGCAGTGGCTCCCTGGGGTTCTCACGGAGGTTCTCTGGGTTCGCAAACATAAAACCGGCCGTAGCACGGTGGCTGTGCCGACGACCACCATGGCACCAATGTTATTGTCAGCTTCCATCCTGTTTTCCTATTAGCCCCAGTGTGTGACTCTCTTCCACCGGCCCCCTCTCTGCTTCATCGTTTTTCAAAACAATTCCCATGGTCTCCGAGAGAGTTCTGGTTGTTTATGGTTTTTGAAAAATAGGCATTCAAACCAAATTCCTCATTCGTTCTCCCCTTCCTACCCCCAGACTGGAATCTGGACGGACATGACTTCATTCCAGGAAACGGGAGCACAGGGAGGGACAGGGTCTGTGGAGAGAGGGTGGGGGCATCTCCCCACCCCCATCACTGAGGCAGGGCCCAGGATGTGGGCAGACACGCAGGAAGGTCACGTGCCTGGGACCCTGGGTATGAGCTGTGAGGCATGGCGTGTGGCATGCCCTCTCAGCCCTCCTCCCAGGCCACCACCTCCTGGCGGGGACCCAGGACTGCATCCCAGCTCCACCACCCACTGGCTGTGTGACCTTATGCCAGTGACTTAACCTCCCAGGGCCTCAGTTACCTCCTCTGTAAAGTGGGGATAACAGTTTCTCCCTCACAGAGCTACAGAGAGGATGGAATGAAATGTCATCCTAACCAGGTGCCCTCAGTACCTGGAGACTGGCCACGGGAGGGGCAGGGTCCTGCCAGCTCCTCTTTTGAGAAAGGACCAGGGCTTTAAAACCTGGAATCCAAGACTGTCAGATGGCAGGGCTTGCCCATCATTAAATCCAGCCTCTCAGTGCATGGGGGGAAGCAGAGGCCCGGAGAGGGGCGCCGCACAGCGGGCCAGCACAAATCCCGGTCGGGGCGCGAGCTGCAGCTTCTTAGGACAAGGAAGCGTCTCCCCTCATGGGTCTGAGATGCTCTCTGGGCCTCCTCCTTCATCTGAACATGGGGACACCCAGGAGCACAGGTGCTGAGCCTGATGTGGCCTGGGCCTGTCCTCAAGGCCATAGCACTCACCTGTATTCAGAAACTGCGCAGAAGACAGGAGCAAATAGCCAGTGAAAGCAGAAGGGTTGTTCACTTGGTAGAGGCGTTAATTTTAGAATGTTTATTTTTTTATTATGAAAGGAATCATGATTGTAAAATAATTCGAATGCTATAAAAGGGAATAAACAGAAAATGAAGTTCACTGTGCACTCCCCACTCCCACACCAGAGGTCCTGCCCTCCCAGCCTGGCATGCTGCCTTCCAGACCTCCTCCACGCACCCAAGCCTGAGTCATCTATATGCACAAATAGGAGGAGTGTTGGTTTTGTTATGTGTGTGTTGAGACAGGGTCTTGCTCTGTCGCCCAGGCTGGAGTGCAGTGGCACGATCATAGCTCACTCAGCCTCGACCTCCCTGGGCTTAAGTGACCTTCCCACCTCAGCCTCCTGAATAGCTGGAACTATAGGCACACACCACTACACCTGGCTAATTTTTTTTTTTTTTTTTTAAAGATAGAGTCTTGCTCTGTCGCCCAGGATGGGCAGTGGTACGATCTTGGTTCACTGCAACCTCTGCCTCCTGGGTTCAAGTGATTCTCCTGCCTCAGCCTCCTGAGTAGCTGGGATTACAGGCGCCCGCCACCATGCCTGGCTAATTTTTCTGTTTTTAGTAGAGACGGGGTTTCACCATGTTGGCCAGGCTGGTCTCGAACTCCTGACCTCAGGTGATCTGTCCACCTTGTCCTCCCAAAGTGCTGGGATTACAGGTGTGAACCACCGCGCCTGACCAAACTTCTGTATTTTTTGTAGAGATGGGGTCTTGCCGTGTTGCTCAGGCTGGTCTCAAACCCCTGGGCTCAAGCGAGCCACCTGCCTTAGTTTCCCAAAGTGCTGGGATTATAGGTATGAGCCACTGCACCTGGCCAGAAAGAGGTTTTTTTTTTTTTAATGAGATGATAGTCAACAGGTGACTCTGTCACTTGCTTTCTTAATGGAGTACGAGCCCTTTCCTTTTGTTGGCACCTATCCAGATAGGTCCCTCCATCTTTTTTTTTAAAATTTAATTTAATTTAATTTTGTTTTATTTTTATTTATTTATTTATTTTTTATGGAGTCTCGCTCTGTTGCCTAGGCTGGAGTGCAATGGTGCAATCTCGACTCACTGAAACTTCCACCTTCCACCAAACTTCCAGGTTCAAGCAATTCTCCTGCCTCAGCCTCCTGAGTAGCTGGGCTTATAGGTGCCTGCCACCATGCCCGTCTGATTTTTGTATTTTTAGTAGAGACCAGGTTTCGCCATGTTGGCCAGGCTGGTCTTGAACTCCTTACCTCCGGTGATCCACCATCCACCCGCTTTGGCCTTGAAAAGTGCTGGGAGCCACCATGCCTGCCTCCTTCCATCTTTTTACTTTTTACTGTCCTGGGTGAACCGATGTATACCTGTCATCCCTAGAGATCACATTCAGCTGCTCCCCGCTATGGCCTCAGTGCACATTCGCCTTTGTGTCCTCCTGTGCATTGTTCTGTGGGGTAGATTCTCAGAGGTGGGAGCATCCAAGAACAGGACACCCACCCTCTGAAATGGCTGTCCCCATTCCGGGCACCCCCAGCTCCGAGTGACACGGCCTGTTTGTGCATGTCCCCACCAGTGTGACTAGAGGAAATGGAGTCTTGGTTCTGTTTGCATTTGTTTGATTCTCTGTCTGTGGCCATTGCCCGCTTTCCCATCTGGAGGTTCACCCTTTCCAAGGCAGTTGGTTTTCACAGGAAACGCGGAGTTCTGGCCAGAAATGCAGCGCAGATGAGCGCGAGGAGCCTGTGCAAACAATTCCACATGCGGGAACTTGGGGCTTTGCAGCCACTCCTGCCTAGGGGAAGGATCGCGATGCATCAGCATCCCTGAGGACCTCACACTCCTGTTTGTCCTTCTCTTCCAGAAAAAACCGGGAAGACCCTGACAGAGTTCCTCCAGTTCTATGAAGACCAGTATGGCGTGGCTCTCTTCAACAGCATGCGCCATGAGATCGAGGGCACGGGGCTGCCGCAGGCACAGCTGCTCTGGCGCAAGGTGAGACATGCTGGGAGGGCTCGAGTGGGTTCTGCTCCTTCTTGCCATGTGGCCTCAAGGGAGTGACTTTACTTTTCTGGGCCTCAGTTTCCCATTGTTACTCTGATGGCCTCTAAGGGTCCCCCCAGCTTCTTTTTTTTAAAATTAATTATTATTTTTTCTTTTTTGAGACAGTCTCGCTTTGTCACTCAGGCTGGAGTGCAGTGGCGCGATCTCAGCTCACGGCAACCTCCGCCTCCCAGGTTCAAGGCATTCTGCTGCCTCAGCCTCCCGAGTAGCTGGGACTACAGGAGTGTACCACCATGCCCGGCTAAATTTTTGTATTTTTAGTAGAGATGGGGTTTCACCATGTTGGCCAGGCTGGTCTTAAACTCCTGACCTCAAGTCATCTGACCGCCTCAGCCTCCCAAAATGCTGGGATTACAGGCAGGTGTGAGCCACCATGTCCGGCTTATTACTTTTTTTTTTTTTTTTTGAGACTGGGTCTTGCTGTTGCCCAGGGTGGAGTGCAGTGGCTCAATGATGGCTCACTGCAGCCTCAACCTTCCTGGCTCAAGTGATCCTTCCACCTCAGTCTCTCCAGTTCCTGGGACTACAGGTGCACACCATCACTCTAGGCTAATTTTTGCATTTTTTGTAGAGATGGGGTTTTGCTGTGTTGCCCAGGCAGGTCTCAAACTCCTGGGCTCGAGTGATCCTCCAGCCTCAGCTCCCCAAAAGTGCTGGGATTACAGGCATGAGCCACCATGCCTAGCCTCCTTCCCACTTCTCAATAGGTAGGTAACCCAGGTCGTGTTGTTGAGACCCCTTCAGTCACCATGGGTGACTCCTCCCTGCTCACCTCCTCTACCATCAGAGCTGGGGCTCTAGAGTCTTGATAGTCTCTAATTCAAGGCAAGCTCCTCCACTAAGAGCCTCAGTTTACTCATCTGTCAAATGGGATGAGAACACCTCCTTCACAGGGTGGTTGTGCCTGAAGCAGGGAAGGCGTTGTCACTGGCCTCATCATGATCTGCTGTGATATAGATAGTAGGATGCTGTTTGCCAAGGAAATATTTGTTGAGTGAGGGATTAGAAGCTTCCTGGCTCCAGCCTGAGGGTCAGTATGGGCCAGAGGATGCTGGCAAAGCCTTCTGGGAAGAGGAACCTGTGATTGACTCGGACATGGGGCTGGGGGCGGGACCCAAGAGGTCCTCCCACCTTGGCCTCCCAAAGTGCTGGGATTACAGGTCTGAGCTGCCGCACCTGGCCAAGGCTGAGCCTTTAAGTGGCTCATTCAGGATGGCAGAGGCAGGGCCAGCCCAGGGCCCTTTCTGCCGTGACTGCAGCCCACCCGGTGGAGGGAGGTCAGGACCATGTGTCGGAGCTGCTCAGAGCATCACCTTTGCTTTTGGACCCAGAAAAGGTTGCCTCTTCCCCGGTGTCTTGGTAACCTCTTGACCCTGTGGCAGCAGAGCGGCAGAGGGGCCCGGCTGTGGCCTGGCCTGGGTGTCTGGCAGGTGCGTATCTGTGTGGTAGGAAAGGAAAGAAAAGGAGGCCTTGGACGCAGCCCAGGTGCGTGGGGCCAGAATGGCTCCCCTGTCTGGAAAGAAATGTCATGGGCAGCCCAAGTCCCTGTAATCCAAGACAAGTGGGCTCTGGCTGAGGCCGTGAAGCATTTCCTCTGCCTGAGGCCTCATTTAAGTCTGGGGAGGCAGGAGTGCACATTTATTGTAGAAAAATAGCAACATGTGAGCAAGGAGAGTGAAATGAAACCACTCACCCACAATCCCTGAAAAGCAGTATTTTTGGTCTCATTTTGCCACTCAGGATCATCACAATGCAAAGTTATGATAACATCATAATACTAGAAATAATAATATTAATCACCAGTGGTGATCAAAACAACAGTGGTTTTTATTAGAAACAATAATAGAATACAAATAAAATAAAGTGATAATAATGATAAAATAATAATGCAATAGAAATAAGAATAATAAAACAGCAGTTGTCTTTTTGTTTTTTACTTTTTTGAGACGGAGTCTCACTCTGGTGCCTGGGCTGGAGTACAGTAGCACAATCTTGGCTCACTTCAACCTCCACCTCCCAGGTTCAAGCGATTCTCATACCTCAGCCTCCCCACTAGCTGGGATTACAGGCATCCACCACCACACCCGGCTAATTTTTTATATTTTTAGTAGAGACGGTTTCACCAAGTTGGCCAGGCTGGTCTGGAACTCCTGACCTTAGGTGATCCACCTGCCTCGGCCTCCCAGAATGCTAGGATTACAAGCGTGTGAGCCACAGTGCCTGGCTAAAACAGCAGTTGTCTGGTGCCTGTACTGTTTGCTTAGCCTGCTGGCCCCACTCTGAGGGAGGGGCTATGATGATGCCCGTATCACAGATGTGGACATTGAGGCTCAGAGGTGCGGAGCTGCTCGTCCAGGCTCTGGCAGTGGGTGGTGGTGCCGAGACAGGAGTCCTGGTTGTCTGACCTTGGGGCCTGTGCTCTCTCTGACCGAGGCACTGGAGAGCTTTGCAGAGTCTAGAATATTTTGCCTGGGCTGTCGAGTTCTGTTTCGTTTCCTGCAGGCCTTCCAATCGAACACGACTCTGCCATTTGAAAGTCTTAAAAATAAAACCCAGACCCGCAGCCAGCCACCCATTGCGAGCTCCCCAGGATCTGGGGGTGGACTGGGTGGTGGGGGTTGTTGAGCCTGCCTGGGCCATAAGCCTGCTTCTGCACAGCCTCCTGCTGGGACTGGCCTTGTCCCTGAGTGCCCGTCCCTGTGTCCTGGGGCTCCTGCCCTAAGCAGGGGTGAGACGAAAACCAGAGACCTTTTGCTAGGGTGTTATGAGGGCTCTGTCTGCTCTTTCTAGAAAAGACAGGGATTTGAGCTTGGTGTGGGCGGTTTATATATAGACCACTGGATATAGACCGCTGAGGGCAGCTCTGTGACTTGGGCAAAGCCCACTTTGTGTGGGGGTGGAGGGAGTGGTAGGGGAACCATGTTCTTTTCCTGTAAATATTTTTATCCCCGGTAGGAAGAAGCCTGCAGGTCCTATTGTGTGAGCACAATGGGCTCTCCTTCTCCACGAGTGTGTTGTGTTTCCCCTTGAAGAGTGGCAGGGAAGGAGCTGGGGACGGGGGGACACGGTGAAGGGGGCGGAGGGTGAAGAGGAGACCGGACTGCAGGGATGTACCAGGGCAGAGCCAGGAAGTCAGGAAGGTGCAGGCACGATGGCAATCACCCTTTCCCCATAACTGCATCTGAGAAATGTTTCTTTTTGCAAAATGTACCTTATTTATTGTAGAACAAATAGAATTTGCAGAGGAACACTGTACTCCCCCGGGTTCCCTCCCATCCAAGATGAAGCCTCTCCCATTGTGGCCTGTCTCCTTCCAGAAGCTTCCTGGTGCTTGGCTGCTCAGGACGCCTTGCACCTGGCCATAGCTTCCGCTTGGGCCCTCAACCCTGGTTTAAAGATCTCCCTTCTTCCCCATCCCCAGATAAGTCAGTCCCTGAGGATGGGAGGCCGTCAGAGACGCTGAGTCCTACCAGTAGTGGTCATGGTGGTCCTGTGTATTATGCACCTGCCTGTCACGTGCCAACGCTTACTGTTCCCATTTTACAGATGAGGAAACCGATGCTCAAACTGACGAGACACGCTGTGAGTCAGGCAGAGCTAGGGCTTTGTAGGAAGGTCGGGGCGTTTCTGCAGCCCACGTAGGTCACCAACCTGCCAGGACGTGGGTCAGACCTCAAACACCCCCAGACAGAGGCCTCCTCCATCCCCACCCAGATTTAGGGAGGCGTCTCATCAGCCGTCAGAGCTGACAGGCTCTCTGGAGCCACCTTGTTCAAGTTGTCATCGCCCTGAGGGGAAACAGAAGCCTAGAGCCAGGGAGAGACTTGCCCAGGTACTGGGGCCCTCGCAGTCCTGGCCCGTGGGTGTGTCCCCTGTCCCTGGAGTGACCGTGGGGCACTAGTGCTGCAGCTGTAGGTGGGTGGAGAGCAGCCGTCTCCCCAGACCCTTCCAAGGTAGCTGTGACTGCCCAAGGCTGGGATGGAGAGGGAGAGCCTGGCTGTGACCAGGCCCTGCATCAGTGCCTGTCCTGGGTTCAAGTCCTGACATCACCACCCTGCCTGGACCCTGGGTGAGCCCCTCCATGGCTCTGAGCCTCACTCCTCATCTGCAGAACGGATGAGATGTAGCCCGGCCTCAGAGGCCTTGGGAGGACTCGGGGAGATCCAAAATGGAGGACGTGCTAGGCAGGGGGTGCGCACACAGGCTCTGCTGGCCGGTCAGTTTCATCGGGAGCACCACCTCCCCGGACCTGGGCCTCACTCCCCGCCCCCTCCTGCCCACAGGTGCCACTGGACGAGCGCATCATCTTCTCGGGGAACCTCTTCCAGTACCAGGAGGACAGCAAGAAGTGGAGGAACCGCTTCAGCCTCGTGCCCCACAATTATGGGCTGGTGCTCTACGACAACAAAGTGGTGAGGCCTGGCCCGGGCTCCGCACTGAGCTCCACGCTTTCTCCATGTGTGCCCCTCCCCCACTCGGAAACTTAGGCCCCAGACGCCACCGGCGCAGCCTGCACACAGTCACCAGGGCCAGAGCACAACCTCGGCCCCTCCCCTCCCCCAAACTGGGCTGCCCTGGGTGCCCTCTCCAGATGGCAGCTCATTCTTCATCTCAGGAATATCTCTGACTCCTTCTGTCCCTTATAACCAACTGTCACTCACTCCTCCCCATCCCTCCTAATCTCTCTACAGTCTGGCTGGCTCCGGGGTGTTCCTCCTGCCACCTCCTTCCTCACTGGGCTTCCTGCCTCTCCTCCGACCCCTCCCATCCTCATAGCCACAGTGAGCTGTTGGAGGCACAATCTGGCCATTCCTTGCCCCAGCTTGCCCCTGCCCTACGGTGGGTAGGTGTCCGAGAAGGACATCCTATGGGAGCATTGTGCCTTATCTTTTCCCCGAGCCCTTGGGGAAGCCCTCCTTGGTTGAGCCACAGACCTGATTTCTTCAATTGCTCATTTCTCCAGAGCAGCCAGAAGGACAGGCCTGTGCCCTGTGTTTCAGGGAGGATCAATGTGACAGCAACATAAGGTCAAGAACAACCTCGTGCCCCAGAGTAGTGGTTCTCAACTGGTAGCACGTCCCAATCACCTGAAGGGCTTGCTGAAAGACGCGTTGCTGGGCTTTCCTCCAGAGTTTGGATCAGGTCTGGGGTGGAGCTAAGATTTGCATTTCTTTTTTTTTTTTTTTTTTGAGACGAAGTCTAGCTCTGTCACCATGCTGGAGTGCAGTGGCGCCATCTTGCTTCCCTGCAACCTCCACCTCCCTGGTTGAAGCGATTCTTCTGCCTCAGCCTCTCGAGTAGCTGGGACTACAGGCGTGCGCTACCATGCGCAGCTAATTTTTGTATATTTAGTAGAGACTGGGTTTTACCATGTTAGCCAGGATGGTCTTGATCTCCTGACCTCATGATCTGCCCTCCTCAACCTCCCAAAGTGCTGAGATTACAGGCGTGAACTACCGTGTCCGGCCTGTAAAGATTTGCATTTCTAATAAATTCTAGGGTGGTGCTGAATATCAGAGACCATGTTTTGCAAATCAGCACCCTACAGGTTCTGAGCTACTTTCAGAAACTATGTTATATAGTGACACCTGGTGGCAGGGAGTAGCATGGTAGCCCTGCTGTATGAGCTATTCTATCAGAACTGCTTTCCCCACTGCTACTGGTATAAGTTTCTAGACCTAATTCTCCTCTAGAGGACACTTGTGTGGTGCTCAGAACCTAGGAAGTTGGTGGGGGCAGTTCAGGGTAATGGTCAAATACCCCAGGCTCCGGAGACAGATAGCCCTGGTTCATGTCCTAGGTCTGCTACTTCCCAGCTGTATGAAGTTGTGGGTGATCCACCTTTTGGATTGGGAAAATTCTGTGAAATGAAGCATGCAATGCCCTTAGCACAGGGCCAGATATGTAAGAAATGCTCAACTAGTGGAGCTGCTGGGAACAGAGGTAATAGCAGCAGTAGCAACAGTAAGAACAACCACCTCGACCAAGCTCTCTGAGTCCTTGTGGTGTGCCAGGCACTGCAGATTATCTCACTCGATCCTCACATGGCTCTGTGAGGCAGGAATGGTTATTACCCTGGTTTTGTTTTTATTTTAAAATGATTTCCCCATCCTGAATATTCTTGATTCCCTGGTCTTATAGATGAAGAAGCTGAAGCTTAGGCATCTAAGGAACTTTATCCTCAGCATCACACAGACACTACCCAGTGAAGCCAGGAATTGAGCCTAGAGCCGGGGTCTAGGTTGCTATGGATGCCACACTGCTCCAATCACCATGACAGTGACATTCTCCCCTCTGTTCCTCTCTTGCCTCCTCTTCTTCCTTCCCCTCTCCTCCCCACTTTGGGCCACACTGAGTAAGGCCTTGAAAACAGGTGGGATTTGGGCTTGGCCACACCCTTAACCCTCAGGGACCATCTCTCTTGCCTCCCTCAGGCCTATGAGCGGCAGGTCCCACCACGAGCTGTCATCAACAGTGCAGGCTACAAAATCCTCACTTCTGTGGACCAATACCTGGAGCTCATTGGCAACTCCTTACCAGGTAAAGGAGCACCCGCCCTGGGCCACGATGCCCTGCACAGGCCTCTGGAGCTGGCTAGGGGAGGGGTGGCCCTGAGCCCATTGTTTTCAGCCCCATGTTTGCGGAGAGACCAGCTAGGGTTAGAGCTGTGGATGGGGACCTCACTGTCTGCCTTTCCCCTCTCCCTAAATCCTTGAGCACCTCCTGGGAGATGTTCAGTGACCTTCCCTCATAAACCTGTGGGTCAGCACAGTGTTAGTCAGGAGTTACTCTTCTTGGCATCCTGCTTTTGCTTCACTTTGGCTGAAATTCCCCAGAAGCCTTACAGAAACAACATTGGCCTCTCTGATGATCCCTGGGAACTAGAGGGCAGAGGACATGCCCGCCTGGGGGGCAGGTCGTGCCCCAGGGACTTGAGAGTAGAGTCTTGCCTCCATTCTGTGGTGATGGAGGGCTTGGGTGAGCAGCATTCCTGGATTCCAGTGTGACTCTGGCTTTGTTTCACTGTGTCTGCTCAGGCGAGTCACTCCCCCCTCTGAATCTCAGCCTCTTCAGCATCTACAAAGCACAGGCACTAAGAGGACTGCCCTCAGGGTGTTGTGTGGACCCTGAAGGGGCTATGTGCCCAGTACAGGCCAACCCAGAGCCAGGACAGAAAGAAGAACTGTTATTGTCATATCATTAACAGCAGCAGCAGGGTCAAACCCAGGACCAGTTATCTCGCTGGATCTTACATATCCTTGAGAATGAAATTGAAGGAGGGAAAAATTCCTTTTGCTGTGTTTTGTTCCTCCCCACATGCCTCCCTCCCCATGTGGACACTTAAGCCACACTTTGGCCTCCACAGCCGAAATTTGAAGGGAAACCCAAGAAGGTAGTGTTTGACTCTTGAACCTGAGAGCTCTGATCTTGTGTTGTTTTTGCTTTACACAGTTTAAAACCTAACCCAAGACTGGAGTGGATGTGACTTATTACCCACTCTAAGAAATGAGTCTACACAGATGCTGGACTCAGGTTTTGGGCTGAGGAGAACACAGCCAGAAAGAAGGCTGTTGCTGTCCCCCTGGCTTGCTGGTCACCCTGGGACAGGCCGGCCTTCTCTGGGCCTGAGCCTGACCTCAGAGCTGATGCCAAGGGATCAGTTCTCTGCCATCCTCTGGTGGAGGGCAACCACAGAGGGCAGCTGCTCAGTGGGCACTGTTTCCACAGGGACCACGGCAAAGTCGGGCAGTGCCCCCATCCTCAAGTGCCCCACACAGTTCCCGCTCATCCTCTGGCATCCTTATGCGCGTCACTACTACTTCTGCATGATGACGGAAGCCGAGCAGGACAAGTGGCAGGCTGTGCTGCAGGACTGCATCCGGCACTGCAACAATGGTGAGTGGCCTGTGGGTGCAGGGGCGGTGGGAGGGACAGGCAGGACCTGGGTTATTGCTGAATGGTGACACCTAGTGGCTGAGTATGGTGTGGCAACCCTGCTCTACCAGCTGTTCTAATTTTCCTTCTGCGGTTATAAGAAACCATGTAATACCACCCTTAATCTTCTTCCTTGATTAGAAGGAAGTTTTGTGCTGCTCAGGAAAAAGGTAGGAAATTATTCACAGAGCGGTGTGGTTGTTGAGCCCTTGGACCCTGAGTCACAAAGTCACCATCCTGATTCTCCCATTTTCCAGCTATGTGACCTTAGGGAACTGATTTACCTTTTGGAGCCTCTGTAAAGTGGGGATAATGCCTTGTGTGTCTTAGGGGGTTTATGAGGATTCACAGAGTCTACCTCATGCTTGATAAAGATTGTTGTTGTTGTTGTTGTTGTTGTTATTATTATTATTATTATTTTACCACCAACCTGCAGGGTGATTTGGAAACTTCACTGCCTCCCTCAAGGCCTCATTGCTCTCATCTGTAAACTTATGGGGTGACTCTTCCAGCTCACTCATTTATTCAACGAATGTTTTTAGTGTCTACTCTGAGGAGGCCTGGTTTTTAGTGTCTACTCTGAGGTGCAACAAGGGAGCAAGAAATATTCCATGCCCTCCTACGATTGGCAGTCTGGTAGGGGAGACAGATGATAGACAGATGAGGATGCTGGGGCAATGGCTTATGGCTGTGCTGGGTACTGACTGGGTGGAGCCATCCTGGGAGCCGTGAGGGTGTGTGTGTGTGCTGGGGGAGGGGTTGATCAGGGCAGGCTCCCTTGAGGAGGTTATGGTTCAGCTTCAGCTGAGACCTGAAGGAGAAGTCCCAGACCTGAAGGAGGAGATGCAGCAGTCCCAGGTCCCCTCACATCCTGCATAGAGGAGAGGGGAGGAGTGTTCCAGGCAGAGCCAGCATGAAAGGAGACCCACAGATGGTAGGGGTAGGCCGGGAGGAGGAACTGCACGAGGCCCTGAAGCAGGTCAGGTCTGGAAGAGCCTTGAAGGCCTCTAAGGAATTTGATCAGAAGGGCTGAGGATGGTCTTCCAAGGAGAACGGGGTCCCTGGGGGTCTTTCTGCTCCTGGGGAAGGAACAACCCAGTCCTGGACACTGAACTGCTTCCTGGTGATCTGGCCTGAGGGAAGTGCCTGCCCCTGTTCCACTCTTGGGCTCAGTGCCACATGGTGCAGAGGTGGAAGTTTGCAGGGGACGGAGTGGGCACCAGTGGCCTCTGGGCTGCTACCGCGGGACTCAGCTCACCCCACCCCTCCTGCCCGCCTCTCCAGAGCCACCTCTGCCCTGTCTGGAATCTGCCAAGCAGGAGGAACCAGGTCTTCAGTCAGGCCAGCCCCTGCCACCTGGGCCCAGCTGTCCACAAAGGGCCTCCTGTTCCCAGGACCCGGGAACTGTGGGCTGGGACTGGGTGGAGGCACTCAAGGCTCTGGCTGCCTGGCCCAGGGCCTCCCGCCTCCCCAGCCCCTGGCCTGGCGCCATCTCTCTAGGTTTCCAAGGCTCACAGCTGACCTGGCCTGGCAGGGTGGGTGACCTGGGCCAGATAGGGAAGGGGTGGGCACAGAACAAGGTTGGGAAGGGCCACCTCAGTCCCCTGTGTGTGCAGTGGGGATGATGATAAACTTGAGCTCGAGAGATGATTGGGAAGAGCTGGTCTGGGTGGGGCACTTGGCCGTGAGCCTGGCACGCACAGTGAGCACTTGGTGGGGAGGCCATGGGGAAGTTCTTGGGTCTAGCACGCAGTGGACCAGAGGGAGGCCCAAGAGAGCTGCTGGGCCAAGGAATGAAGGGGTGTCCTGTGCCAGGAAGGTGTCCTGCCGAGTGGCCCCTTCTCCCCAGGGCAGGAGCTGATGAGGCTGGTTTCAGGCCTTCCTTCCACCCCACGGACTGTGAGAAAGTTCTCTGCTTCCTCTGTCTTGGAGGCTGGGCTTGGAATTTGTGGAGCCTGGAATTGCTCACTCCAGGGGCTGCCAGGAAGTGGGGGCTGGGGGGAAGGAGGCCAAGCTGGGCGGACACCAGCGGTCCCAGGGACCCCTTCACATCCTGTATTCCTGGAGCAGCTGGGGGTGGCAGGAGGCAGCTGGGGCACTGGCTGTGCTGGGTCCTCAGTGTCGGCCTGGGGTGCAGAGGTCAAGGCTTCTTCCTATCTGACCGTGGTCCCTCCGCCTCTGTCTGCTGCCTGGGAGTGAGGAATGCAGTTTCCTTTCTTGGAAGGTCTCCAGGTCTGGCTAGAGTCCGCTGGTCCAGGGTTCAGGCCCCGCTCTGCCATCCACTAGCTGAGTGGCCTCCAGCCGTGACTGCCTCTCTGAGCCTCAGTTCTCTCCCTGAGAAAAGTAGGGCACAGTGAGCTGAGGATTCAACGAGCTGATGTGTGTGCAACCTTGGCCAGGCCTGGGGCCTCAGTTTCCCAACACTGCCATAACGAATACCACAGACCGGGCAGCTACGCAGCAGAAATCTGTTCTCTCCCAACTGGAGGTCTGAGTCGAGGTCAAGGTGTCAGCAGGGCTGGTTTCTCCGAGACCTCTCTCCTTGGCTGGTGGCCGGCTGCCTTCTCCGAGTCCTCACAGGGCCATTTCTCTGTGTGCCTGTGTTTTCTCTTCTTTCAAGAAGAAACGTACTTTTCCTTTTTTTTCTCTTTTGAGACAGAGTCTTGCTCTGTCGCCCAGGCTGGAGTGCAGTGGCACATCTCTGCTCACTGCAAGCTCCGCCTCCCGGGTTCACGCCATTCTCCTGCCTCAGCCTCCCGAGTAGCTGGGACTACAGGCGCCTGCCACCATGCCCGGCTAATTTTTTGTATTTTTAGTAGAGACGGGATTTCACCATGTGTTAGCCAGGGTGGTTTTGATCTCTT
This sequence comes from Piliocolobus tephrosceles, assembly GCF_002776525.5. Taxonomy (NCBI): domain Eukaryota; kingdom Metazoa; phylum Chordata; class Mammalia; order Primates; family Cercopithecidae; genus Piliocolobus; species Piliocolobus tephrosceles. The sequence continues at coordinate 10,991,117 of NC_045447.1, forward strand.
GACCTCGTGATCCGCCCACCTCAGCCTCCCAAAGTGCTGGGATTACAGGTGTGAGCCACCGCGCCTGGCCAATGTACTGTTCTTTTAAGGGCACTTTTGTATTAGATTTGGTCCCATCCTCATCCCCTCCATTTAACTTACTTCTTTAAGACCCTGGGACCAAGGGCAAGTGTGGTGGCTCAGGCCTGTAATCCCAGCACTTTGGGAGGCTGAGATGTGTGGTTCTCTTGAGGTCAAGAGTTCGAGACCAACCTGGCCAACATGGTGAAACCCCATCTCTACTAAAAATACAAAAATTAGCCGGACATGGTGGCGGGAGCCTGTAGTCCCAGCTACTCGGGAGACTGAGGCAGGAGAATCAATTGAACCTGGGAGGCAGAGGCTGCAGTGAGCCAAGATTACACCCCTGAACTCTAGCCTGGGTGACAGAGTGAGACTCTTCTCAGAAAAAAAAAGACACTGGGTCCAAATACAATCCTGTTCTGGGGTACTGGGGGTTAGGACTCCAGCATATGAATTTGGGGGTGTGGAGACACACTTCAGCCCCTAAGAGCTGGGCTCATGGGAAGAGCTCAGGAGGGGTGACCCTGAAACTTGTCACACTCAGCAGCTGAGTGTGCAGAGAGAGTCCCAAATGTCGAGGCTGGCTGGGCTCCCTCCCGCTGTCCTGGCCCTCTGCCTTACTTTCTTGCCATCTGCCCTGCACACCTGACTTGGTACGTGCAGGATGAAAATTCCCTCTCCCTGTGGGAGAGCCAGCAGGTAACACACTGTCCAGATTTTCCAGTCAAAACTTGGATTCTAGGAACCGTGCCCTTCTGAGAGGTGGGTGGGGCGTCTGGGGGACCTCCTCCCCTGGCCCAGGTACGCAGCCCCCACCCACCTGCTCCTGCATGCTGCTCTGCATGCTGCTCCGGCTGGAACATCCCTGCCCTGCTCCTGTCACTCCTGCCTGACTTCAGGTCCCTGAAATGCAGGAGTGAGACTCCCACAGGCCCCTGTCCCCGTCCAGGCAGCTGCGCTGTAGGGATGCGGGCTGGACCTCCCCCTGCTCAGCTCCCTCCCGGCTCTGACAGGCAGTGACTTCTGTGGTCAGCTGGGTGTGGGGAGGGGAGGGACCCAGAGAGGGGCTTTTTCTCTGCGGGTGGTGACTCAACCCATAGTCATGGCAGTGGGAGCCTTGGGTTTCTGGTGCTCAGGCTTCCGTTTCCCCTTCCTGGGCTCTGGGGATGCGGTGGTCGGAGGCACGCGGCCGGGGGAGCCTGCCTGCTGCCTGGCTCGGTAGTGTTTAACCACCTTCTTACCCCAAGTCAGATTTTGCAACTTCCTGCCAGTTGCCTCCCCGGCATTGAATCTGGAGGTCCACGCCTCACTCAGGGGTTCACCTCACTGGCGTTTGGGTCACTGACAGCACCAACAATGACAAAAATTCAGAAATAGTGCTTTTCTAGCTGTTATTAATAGTAAACCCTTCCGTTCTTTTTTTTTTTTTTTTGTAGCAGAATCTCACTGTGTCACCCAGGCTAGAGTGCAGTGGTGCAATCTCGGCTCACTGCAACCTCTGCCTCCTGGGTTCAAGCAATTCTTCAGTGGCAACCTCCTGAGTAGCTGGGATTACAGGCGCCTGCCACCACATCTGGCTAATTTTTGTATTTTTAGTAGAGATGGGGTTTCGCCATTGGCCAGGCTGGTCTCGAACTCCTGACCTCAAGTGATTCCCTCACCTCAGCTTCCCAAGGTACTGGGATTGCAGGTGTGAGCCACCGCACCCGGCTTCGTTCTTTAACAAAGTTATTCAAGCATCTGTGCCAGGTACTGACCTGGACTCAGCGGTGAATAGGACAGAGGGACAGACCCCAGGCCCAGTGGAGCAGCCAGCTGGCTCCTCAGTTATTGATAAAAAGTGTGGCGCAGGGCAGTGCTGGGCCCTGATCTCCTGTCCCTACACTGTGGCCCAGGGAACCCCGCAGTGGACCTGTGAGGCCATTGTTCCCATTGGAAGATGAAACCGGCCGTTTTGGGTTCAGTGATCTAGAACCAGGCTCAGCAACCTATGGCCTATGGGCCCAGATCAGCCAATTGCCTGTTTCTGTCAACAAAGTTTATTGGAGCAGAGGCACGCTCATTTGTTTCTGGATGGTCCGTGGCTGTTTTTGTGCTGTGACTGTAGAGGCGAGCATGGCGGGAGGGGTTTTATGGCCTGCAGGGCTGAGAATATCTACTGCCTAGCCTGTTCCAGGCAAAGTTCGAAGGGCCCTGATCCAGCAGTCAGGGAGGAACCGGGGCTAGAACAAGGGCGTCTGGGTGCCTCTAGGGCCATTCTGGGTGGCTGCTCATGGGATGGGAGCTTCTAGTCCTGGCTCTGCCACTCCCTTCCCTGTGACCCTGGGCCCGTGGCCTGGCCACCAACCGGTTGTCTCTTCATCTGTAAAGCAATAAGGCGAATGATAGTGCCCAGGTCTTGGGGTGGTTGGGAGGATTTCAGGAGCTAAAGAGGCAAAGGGGGCTGTCTCATCACTGTTGGTGGCGGGGTCATTACTGCTCTTGCCTGTCAGATACAACCACGACTGCTCTGATGACGAGGGGAGTGGGGGTCCCAGCTGGCCCTCCTGAGGTGCATGTCGTGTGGGGGGCGGTGAGGGGGTTCTGGTCAGTTGTCAGTTGGTCTTGGTAGAGGCCACTGGGCCATCTGCTGACCTCCTCTCCCCCTCTGTCTCCTGGGCAGGAATCCCTGAGGACTCCAAGGTGGAGGGCCCCGCATTCACAGATGCCATCCGCATGTACCGACAGTCCAAGGAGCTGTACGGCACCTGGGAGATGCTGTGTGGGAACGAGGTGCAGGTGAGGCCAGACGGGCTGGTGGGGAAACCTCAGAAGTCACCCGAGGACCCAGCAGGGGAGGGCACGGGGCTGGGTACGGAGATGAGGCTCTGGGGTGCTGCTGGTTTGGAAGGAGATGACATGCTCAGGTTTGGACAAGTGCAGGGAAGATACTCACTGGTTTATTCATCACTTACTGGGCATCTGAGCACCTGGATGAGGTGCTGGGGTGCAGCTGGGAACAATGTGGACACATCCCTGGCCCTCAGGGAGCTCTCTGTCTAGCAGGAGAAACAGACATTTGGCAAATAAATGTACACTTCCATGTGCAGGCAAAGCAGGGAAAGAGTGTGGTATTCCAGGTAGGGAAGGCAGCCTGTGCAAAGGCCCTGGGGCTGGCCCCTGAGTCTGAGGATCCTACAGGATACTCAGGCAGATCGGTTGGGACCGGTGGGAATGAAGCTCAGGAGAGAGGGCAGTGGGGACGGTGAAGCAATGGGCCAGTCGCGGAGGAGGTGGGGGCTGGAGCGGCCCGGCTTGTGGGAATGCGGAGAGAAACAGGCCAGCTGAGCGCTCTCCAGCCCCTGGCCTGGCTTGTGCCTCCTCAACCTAGATCCTGAGCAACCTGGTGATGGAGGAGCTGGGCCCGGAGCTGAAGGCAGAGCTCGGCCCACGGCTGAAGGGGAAACCGCAGGAGCGGCAGCGGCAATGGATCCAGGTGGGTGGGCCTGGGGCCTTGCAGCGGGGACGGCGCTGGCAGCTGGCGTGGTGCCCTCAGCCCTGGTGCCGATGCAGCTGCTCTGCCCACAGATCTCGGACGCCGTGTACCGCATGGTGTACGAGCAGGCCAAGGCACGCTTTGAGGAGGTGCTGTCCAAGGTGCAGCAGATGCGGCCAGCCATGCAGGCTGTCATCCGAACCGACATGGACCAAATCATCACCTCCAAGGAGCACCTCGCCAGCAAGATCCGAGGTAGGCGGCCACCCCCATGCCCGACGGGAACTCCAGGGGCCAAGGTGGACTTTCTTTTTATTTCGTGACCCATGTACATTTCACAGCAGTGACTTGCTCATTGATCATTTGTAAGAATTGGAGTCAAATCTGCACGGTGGTACTCCAGTCCCTGTGAGTTGTTTTGTGGCTATTATTTCTATAAACCCAGATCTTGAAGAGAAATTTTTTTTTTTTTTTGAGACGGAGTCTCGCTCTGTCGCCCAGGCTGGAGTGCAGTGGCCAGATCTCAGCTCACTGCAAGCTCCGCCTCCCGGGTTTACGCCATTCTCCTGCCTCAACCTCCCGAGTAGCTGGGCCTACAGGCGCCCGCCACCTCGCCCAGCTAGTTTTTTCTATTTTTTAGTAGAGACGGGGTTTCACAGTGTTAGCCAGGATGGTCTCGATCTGACCTCGTGATCCGCCCGTCTCGGCCTCCCAAAGTGCTGGGATTACAGGGTTGAGCCACCGCGCCCGGCCCAAGAGAAAAATTTTTGTTCAGGAGGTTCAAGCCTTCTTTTCATCTCTGACTCATCACAGATTTACCATGTGTCATTTTAAAGTACATTTACTTTCAGCAAGTGTAGCTTTCCCAGGTCAGTTTATTCTCTGTCACCCAGGCTGGAGTGCAGTGGTGCCATCTCCGCTTGCCACAACCTCCGCCTCCCGGGTTCAAGCAATTCTCCTGCCTCAGCCTCCTGAGTACT
>NC_045447.1:10995734-11002008 GCF_002776525.5 Piliocolobus tephrosceles
TTTCACCATGTTGGCCAGGCTGATCTCAAACTCCTGACCTTGTAATCTGCCCGCCTTGGCCTCCCAAAGTGCTGGGATTACAGGCGTGAGCCACCACGCCCGGCCTGTCCTCCTTTCTCTTCCAGCTAGATGGGATCCTTTCACCGGCGCAGTCCCCATAGCACATCTGCAGAGCGCAGTTTTAGCAACTGTCACTTCTCCATGAGGCATTCTTTTAATTTAATTTATTTGTTTTATTTTATTTTATTTGAGACAGCGTCTCACTCTGTCGCCCAGGCTGTGGTGCAATGGCATGACCTCGGCTCACTGCAGTCTCTACCTCCTGGGCTTAAACCATCCTCCCACATTAGCCCCCCCAAATAGCTGGGACTACAGGCACATGCCACCACGCCCAGCACATTTTTGTATTTTTTGTAGAGACAGGGTTTTGCCATGTTACCCAGGCTGGTATCAAACTCCTGAGCTCAAGCAATCCTGCCTTGGCCTCCCAAAGTGCTAGGATTACAGGTGTGAGCGACTGTGCCCAGCCCTTTTTATTATTGTTATTATTATTATTTTGAGATGGAGTCTTGCTCTGTTGCCCAGGCTAGAGCACAGTGGCGCAATCTCGGCTCACTGCAACCTCACTTCCCCGGTTCAAGCAGTTCTCCTGCCTCAGCCCTGCAAGTAGCTGGGATTACAGGCACCTGCCACTACGCCTGGCTAATTTTTGTATTTTTATTAGAGACAGGGTTTTGCCATGTTGGCCAGGCTGGTCTTGAACTCCTAACCTCAGGTGATCCACCTGCCTTGGCCTCCCAAAGTGCTGGGATTACAGGTGTGAGCCACCGTGCCCGGCCTGTGTTTTAAGAGACACAGTCTCGCTCTGTCTTCCAGGTGGAGAGTAGTGGTGCAATCATGGTTCACTGTAGCCTCGACCTCCTGAGCTCAAGTAATCTTCCCACCTCAACCTCTTGCGTAGCTGGGACTACAGGTGCATGCCACCACGCCTGGCTGATTTTTAACCTGTTTGTAGAGAAGGGTCTTGGGTGGGCAAAACTCTGTCTCTTTTTAAAATTTTTTAGAGGGAGAGAGAGAAGGCGGGGGTGGGGGGGTTCTTACTGTGTTGCCCGGGCTGGTCTCGAACTCCTGGCCTCAGACAATCCTCCTGCCTCAGCCTCCCTCAGCACTGGGATTACAGGCATGAGTGGCCGCGCCCGGCCTCCTGTGGGTTCTTCTTTACTACCCAGACCCTGAGTATTGGTTGGGAGCTGGATAGGACACTGAGACTTGACATTTCTTGTGTGGAACAAAGAACATTAGCTGGGCTGGGATGGGGGTGGACATCTAAATATTCTTGGGTGAAAATGCTTTGGTCAAAATGTTCTGGAAATGGTCCCCACCCACAAGGAAGAAACCTTTTACATAATTATGTAGAGCCAGCCACACCATTCCAGAGAGGATCGCCCCGTGTTGTAAAAGCAGAGGCTCATTAAATCTACTAACGTAGTTTTCATTGCTGTTGTTCTTTGTTCAAACGAAGAAGCGAGACCCACCCCAAAGGAGTTTTTTGTCTATTTCTAGCTAAGCGGAACACTGCTGACACCTCTGGGCTGGCAGTTTTCTTATTTATTTTCATGTTTAATTTTGTGGATACACACTAGGTGTGCATATTTATGGGGTACATGAGATGTTTTGATCAGTCATACAATGTGTAATAATCACATCCTGGAGAGTGGAGTATCCATCCCCTCAAGCATTTATCCTTTGTCTTACAAACAATCCAAGTATATTCATTTAGTTTAGTGGGTTTTTTTTTTTGACACAGAGTCTCACTCTTGTTGCCCAGGCTGGAGTGCAGTGGCGTGATCTCGGCTCACTGCCACCCCCGCCTCCTGGGTTCAAGCGATTCTCCTGCCTCAGCCTCCCGAGTAGCTGGGATTACAGGCACACGCCACCACACCCAGCTAATTTTTGTATTTTTAGTAGAGATGGAATTTCACCGTGTTGGCCAGGCTGGTCTCAAACTCCTGACCTCAAGTGATCTTCCCGCCTCGGCCTCCCAAAGTGCTGGGATTACAGGTATGAGCCATCGCACCTGTGCAGCCTCTTTTGGTTATTTTTAAGTGTACAATTAAATTATTATTGATTATAGTCACCCTGTTGTGCTATCAAATACTAGGGCTTGTTCATTCTGTAACCAGAAAGGGGTCCCGATCCAGACCCCGAGGGAGGGTTCTTGGATCTTAAGCAAGAAAGAATTCAAAGTGAGTCCATAGAGTTAAAGCAAGTTTATTAACAAAGCGAAGGAATAGGCCGGGTGCGGTGGCTCATGCCTGTAATCCCAGCACTGTGGGAGGCCGAGGCGGGCGGATCACGAGGTCAGGAGATCGAGACCATCCTGGCTAACACCGTGAAACCTCGTCTCTACTAAAAATACAAACATTAGCCGGGCGAGGTGGTGGGCACCTGTAGTCCCAGCTACTCGGGAGGCTGAGGCGGGAGAATGGCGTGAACCCAGGAGGCAGAGCTTGCAGTGAGCCAAGATCACACCACTGCACTCCAGCCTGGGCCACAGGGTGAGACTCTGTCAAAAAAAAAAAAAAAAAAAGCGAAGGAATAAAAGAATGGCTACTGCATAGACAGAGCAGGAGGGCTGTTGGTTGCCCATTTTTATGGTTATTTCTTGATGACATGCTAAACAAGGGGTGGATGAGTCATGCCTCCCTTGTTTAGAGCACATAGGGAGACTTCCTGACAGTACCATGGCATCTGTAACCTGTCATGGCGCTGGCAGGAGTGTAGCGGTGAGGACGACCGAGGTCACTCTCGTCGCCATCTTGGTTTGGGTGGGTTTGGGCAGCTTCTTTACTGCCACCTGTTTTATCAGCAAGGTCTTTAGGACCTGTATCTTGTGATGAGCTCCTATCTCATCCTGTGACTTAGAATGCCTTCACCGTCTGGCAATGCATTCCAGTAGGTCTCAGCCTCATTTTACCCAGCTCCTATTTAAGATACAGTTGCTGTGATTCAAACGCCTCTGACATTTCTATTTTTTGTGCCCATTAACCATCCCCGCCTCCTCCTTGCCCCCCGACTACCCTCTCCAGCCTCTAGTAACCATCCTTCTACTCTCTATCTCCATGGGCTCGATTGCTTTGTTTTTTTGTTTGTTTGTTTTTACCTTTTTGTTGCCCCCACAGGGGAGACCCCCTCCAAAATGTCAATTTGCTTTAATTTTTAGATCCCACAAATAAGTGAGGACACGCGATGTTGGTCTTTCTGTGCCTGGCTTAATGTAGTGACCTCCAACTCCATCCATGTTGTTGCAAATGACTGAATCTCGTTCTTTTTTATGACTGAATGGTACCCCATTGTGTGTACGTACCGCATTTTCTTTATGCATTCATCTGTTATGGACACTTAGGTTGCTTCCAAATCTTGGTTATTGTGAACAGAGCCACAACAACCACGGGAGTGCAGATATCTCTGTGATGGGCCGATTTCCTTTCTCTGGGTATATACCCAGCAGTGGGATTGCTGGATCATATGGTAGCTCTATTAGTTTTTTGAGGAACCTCCAAACTGTTCTCCATAGTGGTTGTACTAATTTACATTCCCACTGTGAACCCCGAAAATTTGAGACAGGTCTCAGTTAAATTAGAAAGTTGATTTTGCCAAGCTGGGGATAGGCACTCGTGATACAGCCGCAGGAGGTCCTGATGACATGTGCCCAGGGTGGTCAGAGCACAGCCTGGTTTTATACATTTTAGGGAGACCTGAGACATCAATCAACATGTGTAAAATGGGCCGGGCGGCGGCTTACGCTGTAATCCCAGCACTTTGGGAGGCTGAGGTGGGTGGATCACTTGAGGTCAGGAGTTCGAGACCAGCCTGGCCAACATAGTGAAACCCATCTCTACTAAAAATACAAAGCTTAGCTGGATGTGGTGGTGCATGCCTGTAATCCCAGCTACTCGAGGAGGCTGAGGCATGAGAATCGCTTGAACCCAGGAGGCAGAGGCTGCGGTGAGCCAAGATCGAGCCACTACACTCCAGCCTGGTCAACAGAGTGACACCCTGTCTCAAAAAAAAAAAAAAAAAAAAAGTAAAATGAACATTGGTTTGGTCTGGAAAGGTGGGACAACTTGAAGGAAAAGCAGGACAATTCAATGCAGGCACAGGGCTTCCAGGTCATAGGAAGAAAAGAGACAAATAGTTGCATTCTTTTGAGTTGATGATTAGCCTCTCCAAAGGAGGGAAGCAGATATGCATTTATCTCAGTGAGCTGAGGGGTGACTTTGAATAGAACGGGAGGTGGGTTTACTCTAAGCAATTCCCAGCTTGACTTCGTAATTCTGGGGGCCTAAGATATTTTCCTTTCACACCACCAACAGCTTACGGGGAGGTTCCCTTTTCTCCGCATCCTCATCAGCATTTGTTATTGCTTGTCTTTTGGATAAAGCCATTTTAACTGGGGTGGCATCTCATTGTAGTTTTGATTTGCATTTCTCTGATCAGTGATGTCAAGCACCTTTTCATATGCCTGTTTTGTGTTGAGCACTTTTTCATATGCCTGTTTTGTGTTGAGTGCCTTTTCATATGCCTGTTTGCCATTTATATGTCTTCTTTGGGGAAATGTGTATTCAAAGCTTTTGCCCATTTTTATTGGATTACTAGGATTTTTTTTCCTATAGACTTGTTTGAGCTCCTTACACATTCTGATTATCAATCTCTTGTCAGATGGCAGTTTTCTTAGTTTGTTGCCATAATGGTTTCAGAAAGATCAGGGTCCAATCTCAGAACACCTTGTCATTTTTCCTGCATGGATTCCCATCTTTATTCACTATTTCTCTGGAATCTTTCAGCTTGCTAATACTACCCCCAGTGGTTTTCTTCAAAAATAATATTGGCTCACACCTGTTATCCCAGCACTTTGGGAGGCCGAGGTGGGCGGATCATGAAGTCGGGAGATCAAGACCATTCTGGCTAACAACGGTGAAACCCCGTCTCTACTAAAAATACAAAAAATTAGCTAGGCGTGGTGGCACGTGCCTGTAGTCCCAGCTACTCGGGAGGCTGAGGCAGGAGAATGGCATGAACCTGGGAGGCGGAGCTTGCAGTGAGCCGAGATTGCACCAGTGCACTCCAGCCTGGGTGACAGAGCGAGACTCCGTCTCAAAAGAAAAAAATTATATTGGCCAGGTGCAGGGGCTCATGCCTGTAATCCCAGCACTTGGGAGGCCAAGGCAGGAGGATCACTTGAGCCCAGGGAGTTTGAGACCAGCCTGGATAACACAGTGAGACCCTACCTCTTAAAATACTACTACTACTACTACTACTACTACTACTACTAGTGCTGCTGCTACTACTACTAGTACTGATGGGGGCCGAGTGCAGTGACTCATGCCTGTAATCCTAGCACTTTGGGAGGCTAAGGTGGGCGGGTCACTCGGGATTGGGAGTTTGAGACCAGCCTGGCCAATATGGTAAAACCCTGTCTCTACTAAAAATGGAAAAAAAACTCACTGGGCATGGTGGTGTGCACCTGTAGTCCCAGCTACTTGGGAGGCTGAGGCATGAGAATCACTTGAACCTGGGAGGCAATGGTTGCAGTGAGCTGAGATCGTGCCATTGCACTCCACACTGGGCGACAGCATGAGACTCTGTCTCAAAAATTAATAATAATAATAGTATTGATGGGAAGAGAGAGTTGGGAAGGGCTGAAAAATTACTTTTTGGGCACTGTGCTCACTGCTTGGGTGATGAGATCAGTCCTGCCCAAAACCTCAGCGTCATACAACATACGCATGGAACAAACCTGCAATGTACCCCCTGCATCTAAAATAAAAGTTGAAATAAAAATGATAATACTATTAGAGGCTGAAGTGGGAGGATTGCTTGAGCCCAGGAATTTGAGGCTGCAGTGAGCTTTGATTATTCCACTGTACTCCAGCCTGGGCGACAGAGTAAAACCCTGTCTCAAATAAAATAATAACAGGTTGGGCATGGTGGCTTATGCCTGTAATCCCAGCACTTGGGAGGCTGAGGTGGGTGGATCACGAAGTGAGGAGTTCAAGACCAGCCTGACCAACATGGTGAAACCCCATCTCTACTAAAAATATAAAAATTAGCTGGGCGTGGTGGCACGCGCCTGTAGTCCCAGCTACTCAGGAGGCTGAGGCAGGAGAATTGCTTGAACCTGGGAGGCGGAGGTTGCAGTGAGCTGAGACTGTGCCACTGCACTGCAGCCTGGGGGACAGAGCAAGACTCCATCTCAAAAAAAAAAAAAAAA
>NC_045447.1:11002408-11061223 GCF_002776525.5 Piliocolobus tephrosceles
AAAAAAAAAAAAAAAAAAAAAAAAAAAATAATAATAATAATAATAGTAGTAATACAGTACCCTCCAGCACCTGGGCTCTGGGATGACTGAGAGGTGCTCCTTGGGGAGCCCCTGCTGACCCGGCTCCCTTGGGGCACAGCCTTCATCCTCCCCAAGGCAGAGGTGTGTGTGCGAAATCATGTCCAGCCCTACATCCCGTCCATCCTGGAGGCCCTGATGGTGCCCACCAGCCAGGGCTTCACCGAGGTGCGGGACGTCTTCTTCAAGGAGGTCACAGACATGAACCTGAACGTCATCAACGAGGGCGGCATTGACAAGCTGGGCGAGGTGAGGCCGGCACTGCCCCGGGAGGGGGTCTCCTGAGAGTAGGTCTGGTCTGTCCCAGAGGGCCCTGGCTGTGTGACTCGGGGCAGCCGTTCCCCTCCAAAGCCGTCCCTGTAGACAGGGAGGGGCTGCTGGGGACTAGGGACCAAGGCCGTGAGGCCAGAGCCGTTGGAGTCCTCATGGGGCCTGTAGTTAGAGGAAAGAGGGAGCATTAGCTCCTGGCCATCAGCCTTTAGAAACCAAGAGTGGTGCTAAAATAGAAAAGAATTTAACAGAGAAGAGAAGGAAGGAGGGAAGGAGAGAAGGGGAGAGGGATGGACGGGCTTCGGGTGAACGATGAGATCAATAAGGCAGAATTCACAAGCCACACGCCGTCCAAATGGAGACAGCCTTTGCTCTTACTTCAGTTATCTGTCTCTCGGGGTGGACGTCCTTCCACAGTCGCCAGCTGGGGGTGGCTGCCTGGAGCCCACGTAGTTGTCAGATCGAATTTATCCCGTATCTTCGTTTCCTCCTTTACACTCTGAAATGAGGAGTCCACAGACCATAACAATCCCAGAATCTGAGACCTGGAGAGGACCTTGGAGAGCGTGAAAGCTCTCTCCCAATTTTGAAGCTGAGGAAACTGAGGCTCAGAGAGGGTGAATGACTTGCCCAAGGTCACCCAGCCCCTCAGAAGGGATGAGAGCCTTCTCCCGGCACCTAGGCTGCCTCTCCACAGTGCTGTGCCGCTGGACCGTGCCCTCCATGCCTTCAGAGCCTCATGCTTCTGTCCTGGGCGCTCCTGGGTTTACCTTTGTGGCCACCACCACCAGGTGGCCATCCCTGGTAGCAGGTGCCAGTCCCAGGGCCTGGACTTTGAGGACCCAGGCAAAGTATGTATGGGGGGGCTGCCTGGCCACAGGGCGGCCCCACTCAGCCCCCGCGGCCCGCCCCCTGCAGTACATGGAGAAGCTGTCCCGGCTGGCGTACCACCCCCTGAAGATGCAGAGCTGCTATGAGAAGATGGAGTCGCTGCGGCTGGACGGGCTGCAGCAGCGATTTGATGTGTCCAGCACGTCCGTGTTCAAGCAGCGAGCCCAGATCCACATGCGGGAGGTAGACCCGAGGCTACGACCCCCACTCCACACCCTGCCCACCGCCTTCCACAGGCCCCCTTCCCAGGAGGGGTCCCCTCCGCTCCATCCCCTGTCACGCCGTAGCCACGCTTGCCTGGCACACTCTTTCCTCTGCTTGGAATATCTATGCCTCCGCCCACCTGGCTAATTCTGACTCACTTCCCAGGTCTCAGCTTAGAGACCCCTTCCTCCAGGGAGCTCTCCTTGTCCCTCAGGCCCCTTCCCATGTTTCCTGTTGCCTTGAGGCAGGGACTGGCCTGAGTGTACAGCGCTGTGAGTGGGAGAATGAGTGAGTGGGCACAGACTGCTCGCCATGCCTTCCTGGTAGGCCTCGGGGTGGGGGGCTGAGGATGAGGACTCAGGAAGGGGCTGTGGTCACCCTGGGGGCTTCACCTGTCCGCGGTGTGCCCCGCAGCAAATGGACAATGCTGTGTATACGTTCGAGACCCTCCTGCACCAGGAACTGGGGAAGGGGCCCACCAAAGAGGAGCTGTGCAAGTCCATCCAGCGGGTCCTGGAGCGGGTGCTGAAGGTGAGCGGCCCCACGCCCTGCCCCGGACCGTCCTAGGTGAGGCCGAGCCCCAAGCCCCATCCCCGGCCACCACCAGGATTGCTGCCCCTGCAAGGGGGCGCCATGGTCCTCTTGTGCGGAGGAGGACTCGGAGGCTTGGGTCAGACCACTGGCCTCGTCCTACCCTCAGGGCCAATGGAGCCCACTGACCTGCAGGCCCCTGACCCCCTTGTTCCCTGCAGAAATATGACTACGACAGCAGCTCTGTGCGGAAGAGGTTCTTCCGGGAGGCGCTGCTGCAGGTCAGCATCCCTTTCCTGCTCAAGAAGCTGGCCCCTACCTGCAAGTCGGTGAGCGGTCCCCACCTGCTCCAGCCGTTTGGGCCCTAAGTTGGGGGTGGAGCCCACAGACCTCCTCTACCTTTGGCCCTGACCTGTCTTCTCTGCCACCCCACCTGGGCAGGAGCTGCCTCGGTTCCAGGAGCTCATCTTCGAGGACTTTGCCAAGTTCATCCTGGTGGAAAACACGTACGAGGAGGTGGTGCTGCAGACCGTCATGAAGGACATCCTGCAGGGTGGGTGCCGTCCCGGGGTGGGGACTGTTGTCAGGAGGATGCTGAGGGGGCAGCTGAGAGGTGGTGGCAGCTGAGGGGGTCAGCTAAGGCACAAAGAAAAGGCCAGACTTGGCCGGGCACGGTGGCTCAAGCCTGTAATCCCAGCACTTTGGGAGGCCGAGACAGGCGGATCACGAGGTCAGGAGGTCGAGACCATCCTGTCTATTATGGTGAAATCCTGTCTCTACTAAAAAATACAAAAAAACTAGCCAGGCGAGGTGGCGGGCGCCTATAGTTCCAGCTACTCGGGCAGGAGAATGGCGTAAACCCAGGAGGCAGAGCTTGCAGTGAGCTGAGATCCAGCCACTGCACTCCAGCCTGGGTGACAGAGCGAGACTCTGTCTCAAAAAAAAAAAAAAAAAGAAAAGGCCAGACTTGCACCTAGGGGCTGGGTGAAGCCCACCGTTGGCTGTGTGGCCCCAGGAGCAGACAGCCTTGCATCTCTGTGCTTTGGTTTCTTCTCGTGTCCTTGGCTTTACTGGGAGGCTGGGATGAGTGATTAGATGGCATGTGGTCAGCAGCCTGGGCCTGGAGTTAGCGTCACAGCCTTGCTGCTTTTAGCAACGAGGCCTGGAATAAGTCACATCCCAATCACAGACCCCCATGGTGGGATGAGACAGGTCTCCTTTGAGCAGAATCCAGCACGGGGGCGGCTGTGGGATCAGTGCTGTGTCCTGACGCTTCCCCTGTGGCCCTGCAGCTGTGAAGGAGGCTGCGGTGCAGAGGAAGCACAACCTATACCGGGACAGCATGGTCATGCACAACAGTGACCCCAACCTGCACCTACTGGCCGAGGGCGCCCCCATCGACTGGGGCGAGGAGTACAGCAATAGTGGTGGGGGTGGCAGCTCCAGCCCCAGCACCCCAGAGGCAGCCACCCTCTCGGAAAAGCGACGGCGCGCCAAGCAGGTGGTCTCTGTGGTCCAGGATGAGGAGGCGGGGCTGCCCTTTGAGGCTAGCCCTGAGCCACCATCACCTGCGTCCCCGGACAGTGTCACTGAGATCCAAGGCCTGCTGGCCCAAGGTCTGCGGGCTGAGAGCCCCCCGCCAGCCAGCCCCCTACTCAACGGGGCACCCGCCGGGGAGAGTCCGCAGCCCGAGGCCGCCCCCGAGGCCTCCTCGCCGCCTGCCTCACCCCGCCAGCATCTCCTGCCTGGAAAGGCTGTGGACCTTGGACCCCCCAAGCCCAGCGACCAGGAGACTGGAGAGCAGGTGTCCAGCCCCAGCAGCCACCCCGCCCTCCACACCACCACCGAGGACAGCGCAGGGGTGCAGACTGAGTTCTAGGCCAGTGGGTCCCTGGCTGCTGCACACGGCACGGGCCGCTCCCTTCTGGGCCCAGGCAGGCTCGGCTCTGAGGAGGGTACCCTGGTCTATGTTGTGCCTTGTGGGTGGAGGCGGGGCAGGGCTGTGTGGCACCACCAGGGAGCGGGCCCACCTGAGTCACTGTATTGGATTCAGTCAACACTTTCTTGCTCCCTGTTTTCTCTTCTGTGGGATGATCTCAGATGCAGGGGCTGGTTTTGGGGTTTTCCTGCTTGTGCCGAGGGCGGGACACTGCTGGGGGGCTGGAGAGCCCCTCCCTTCCTGTCCTTCTTCTGTGGCCTCCGTCCCCTCATGGGTGCTGCCATCCTTCCTGGAGAGAAGGAGGTGAAAGCCGCTGTGAGGCCAGTGGGTTCCCGCCCGCTCACCCAGGGGCTGGCTGGGCCAGGACAGGAGAGGGAGCGCAGTGGCCCCCCTGGCCCCGCTCCTTCCGCAGTTAGGGGTGGACCCAGCCTCGCTTTCCCCACTGTTCCGGAGAGAAGGGGAAGGAGGGGCTCTTCAGGCTGGAGCCAGGCTGGGGGTGCTGCGGGGAGGGATGGGATTTAGGGGGTGCCTCATGGGGTGGGTGGGCCTGGGGTGAAATGAGAAAGGCCCAGAACGTGCAGGTCTGCAGAGGGGAAGTGTCCGGAGTGAAGGAGAGGATCCCCGTCCTGGGGGATGCTGGGAGTGAGTGAGTGAGATGGCTGAGTGAGGGTTATGGGGAGCCTGAGGTTTTATGGTCCCGTGTATCCCCTTCTCCTGGCCCCAGCCTGCCTCCCTCCCGCCCGCCTGGTCTCCCTCTGGTCCCCGTCCCTCTGGTGCTTGGAGCGGGAGCGAGGGGTGTAGTGGAGCTGGGTTCTGTCTTCTATGGGCCACCCTGAGGTCCTCAGTGGTTGTCTGGGGAGCCGGACGGGGATCCTGAGGGGTACGGCGGGGGGCCTCCCTGAGGGTCTGGGGTCACGCTAGGGTTTGACCTGTGCTGCCTCTCAGTCACCAAGTCACCTCCCCCTGAAAATCCAGTCCCCTCTTTGGATGTCCTCGTGAGTCACTCTGGGCCTGGCTGTCGTCCCGACTCAGCTTCTTGTTCCTGGGACAAGGGTCAAGCCAGGATGGGCCCAGGCCTGGCATTCCCCACCCCAGGACCCCCAGACCTCCCCCACTGCTGCTTTGCTGGGGGCAGGGCAGAAATGGACTCCTTCAGGGTCCCCGAGGTGGGGTCCCGTCCCAGCCCTGCATCCTCCGTGCCCTAGACCTGCTCCCCAGAGGAGGGGCCTTGACCCACAGGACGTGTGGTGGTGCCTGGCACTCAGGGACCCCCAGGCCCCCAGCCCTGGTCTCTGGCGCATGTCTTCCCTCTTGTACCGAAGATCTGTGCCTCTAGTGCCTTTTGAGGGGTTCCCGTCATCCCTCCCTGATATTGTATTGAAAATATTATGCACACTGTTCATGCTTCTACTAATCAATAAACGCTTTATTTAAAGCCAGTTGCCTTGAGTGGTGCTGTGGGGGTAGGAGACAGGGAGGCCTGGGCTGGGGACTGTGTCTAGGCCCCCATATGGCTCGGCTTTCTGGGCTTCTCACTTGACTGAGTGCCTCCATGTCCATGATCTGAGTTCTTCTTCCATTTTACAGAGGAGGAAACAGGCTCAGCGAGAAGGGACTTGTCCAAGTGACCTGCTCTCTGGTGGCAGCTCAGGCAGCTTCCTCAGCCAGACCTGTGCCGGGTGCCCCTCGGGCAGCCTTGGGCGATGGTGAGGCCAAGAGGGACGGCAGCAGGCAGCAGCTTCAAGGCCATTCAGGGCCCTGGGGTGCCCACAGCAAGGTGGGCCCAGGCTTGGGCTGGATCCAAACAATGTTGCCGGCTCCTTCAACGCTCCCAATCACACACTACTGTTTACCAAGCGCTCACTGTGGGCCAAGCGCTTTGTGTGTGGGAACAGGAGCCTCGAGAGAGCTCTAGAAAGTGGACACTGTTGTCACCACCATTTCACCAATGTGTAAACTGAGGCCTAGGAAGGTGGGGAACCTGGGCCGAGCTTATGTGGCACAGGAACACCCCTCAAGCCCCCACAGCTGTTGGGGGTGGGTTGCCGCATCTGTGGGTAGAAACATGTCCCTACTGGGTGGGGTGGCAGCCAGTCACCTTGGGGATGTTGGCTTCTCTGGTGCCAGCCTGTCCGTGGTGGCCTAGGGCTTGGGCCTGGGCCTCCCTTGGTCATCAAGGGCTGAGGTGCAAAACACAGGACTGCAAGGCCATGACCAGGGATGCGGCTGTCCCTTGCTGTTGTCCGTGGCAGGTCACTGAGCCTCGAGCTCCTCCATGAGGCCTCCCTGGGCCCTAGTGAGAGTGTAAGGAGATCTGCAAAGCACTGCGCTCCAGGAGGTAGCCCCACCTGTCTCAGTCTCTCCCCTCTTGGCCAACTTGAGCCCAGGAGGGTGCTGGGAGGAGGGGGAACTGTGGGTGGGAAAAGGCCACCCAGCACCTGCCCAGGAAACGACACAGATGACAAAGGGTGTTTGCCCGCCCCGTTCAGTGCACAGGACTGATGATCTCAGTGAGAGGGAAGCAGGCCCAGGCGTAGGGATTTTTCTGCCACCCCAGGACCTGAACTCTCCTGCCTGCTCCTGCGGGCACTGTACTTGGGGCAAGCACTCAGCGCCCCCTGGAGGCCACCAGCCGGTCAGGGCCGCATCACGTCCTGTGTTGAATGCATAGGGCAACTGAGGGCAGCTGGGGCCCAAACACTGGCCAGGACCACTGAGTAAGCTGGAGGCAGAGCCCAGGTGCTCCGAGCAGGCCTGCCACGAGCCCAAGGAAGAGGCTGCACCTGGCTCAACACCATCTGCCAGAAAATGTGTAATCAACGTGCACCCCTGCAGCGAGTGCACGTGTATATGGCTCCTAGAATTTGCAGTGACCAACCTGCACAACTGCACGGGTTTGAGGGTGAGGATGCTTCTGGGCCTCAAACCCCGCATCACCATGTCCCAGTTGCAAGGCCCTGGGCATTTACCCCCAAGTCAGCCTCAGCTGCCTCACTGGGATAATGAACGGAACACACAGGGCTCCTCTGCTCATGGAGGCACAGGCCGCAGCCATCACGGGCCCTGGCTGCCTCTGGGCCCCAGTCTCCACCTGTGAAGGGGGGCGCTGGGATAATGCGACATTCAAGATGGCCCTACCTGTCCTCTCCTTTCGACTGAGGTGCGGTGCGCTCCTGCCTCCTTCCCCGAGAAGAGCTGCCCTCTGCCCTAGCCCCTCCCCAGACCTCTTCCCCCTCCCCTCCCTGGGCTCCCATGAGGACCCAGTGATGACTCAGGCCAGAAGCACGCTGAAGACAGGTTTATTGGCACTCCTGCTTCAGATTGAGCTACATGGGGTAAGGAGGGACAGATGTGGAGAGCAGGAGGGCCCCAGGGTGCTGGGGAGCAGCAGAGAGGGAGGCCCAGGGGTGCTGGTGCCACTGTGAGTACAGGCCTGCACCGTACGCCTTCCCAGGACGGCCTCCGCTCACCCAGCCAGGCCCTCCTGCTCCCTTCCCACATGCAGAGTGGGACAGGACTGTGCATGGTCCCCAGATGAGGACCAAGCTCCTGCAGGGGCGGTGACCTTCATCAAGACAGCTGGGAGACAGCAGATCCGTGATTAGGCTGGGGCGCTGGCTCCCAGGCTCGGGAGGTGGTGCAGCGGCCTCTCCAGCCCCAGCCCCCGGGACCATTTAGACCAGTGGTGTCATGGATTCGGAGCGCCTCTGCCTGGCCCAGACATGCTTGGAGCTCAGGGTGGGGGCTGCTGGGTGGTGGGGAAGGGGCCCAGGGCAGGGGGAGCCTCATACGTGTCTGGCTGGCACAAGGCTGAGCAGGAGCCCAGGGCTCACGATGGCCGAGGCAGGGCCAGGCCCAGGTGGGTGGGCAGCACTCAGCTGCTGTGGTAGATCCGGAGGCGCTGGGCGATGTCCTGGCGGCACAGCGGGCAGGTGCGCAGTGGCTGGCAGCACTGCTGGCAGCAGCAGACGTGGCCACAGTTGAGGAAGATCATCTGGGCCTGGGGAGGGAGAGTGGGAGTGTGTGGCAGGCCCTGCTGGGTTCCAGGAGTCCCAGGCCCCGGGCCCTTCTTTTTTTTTTTTTTTTTTTGAGAGTCTCACTCTGTTGCCCAGGCTGGAGTGCAGCGGTGTGATCTCAGCTCACTGCAACCTTGGCCTCCCAGGTTTAAGTGATTCTCCTGCCTCAGCCTCCCAAGTAGCTGGGACTATAGGTGCGCACGACTACACCTGGCTAAATTTTTTGTATTTTTAGTAGAGACGGGGCTTCACCATGTTGGTGAGGCTGGTCTCGAACTCCTGACCCCAAGTGATCTGCCTGCCTGGGTCTCCCAAAGTGCTGGAATTACAGGAGTGAGCCACTGTGCCAGCTCCCTTCGTTATTCTTTAGCATCTTTACCATAAACACCTGGTAGTGGGGCCTTTGGGCATCTGAACGCCACAGAAACAGAACAGTCACGGCCGAAAGGGGTAACCTAGTCCTTCTGTTAGCAGTTTGCTGTCTATTTCTCTATATAGTTTGTAAAAAAATATATAAATACCCATATACCCAACTGTTTCTTTCTTAAATAAAACTGGGGATTCCATTCCTGCCCTCTGGACAGGGGACGGAGGCCTGTTCAGCCGGCCCCTGCAGGAGGGCACGCAGGGTGTTCAGGCTTCTTTCTTGTTCATGCACTTGCCCAGGCCCTGAACTCCTCAGTCTACAAATGATCCCAACCCGGAGCAGCAGCCACTGACTCAGGACCACACTTTGCCTCAGCATCTCCTCAAAGCTGTCTGTAATGCCAAGGGCTGCAGAACAGGGATTATATTTGGAACCAACAGGTCCATCCATATCATGGCATGAGCTGGGTCAACTGGAGACCCTGGAATCATCAAACTACAAACATGGCTGCTTTTCTAAGTAGGATCCCTCAGTGGAGGCAAAGAAGGATTTGTATTTCATTCACCGCTCTCTGTAATTTTTACAATGTGTTAATGAATTTTTAAAAGATGATTTCTTTTTTTTTTTTTTTTTTTTTTTTGAGATGGAGTCTCCATCTGTCTGCCAGGCTGGAGTGCAGTGGTAGGATCTTGGCTCACTGCAATCTCTGCCTCCCAGGTTCAAGCGATTCTCCTGCCTCAGCCTCCCAAGTAGCTGGGATTACAGGTGTGCGCCACCACACCTGGCCGATTTTTGTATTTTTAGTGGAGATGGGGTTTTACCATGTTGGCCAGGCTGGCCTCGAACTAATCTCAGGTGATCCACCTGCCTTGGCCTCCCAAAGTGCTGGGATTACAGGCGTGAGCCACCATCCCTGGCCAAAAGATGATTTTCTAAAGCCTCTGCAGGGTAAATCACGTTGTTGATATTTCATGATTTGGGAAACTTTTTTCCTATTTATTAAGTAGGAACAAAAAGAAAAAAGATCTGGAAAATGATGTGAATGCAGCTCATATTTGGGTCACGGCATCGGGGTCATTTTTATTTCCTGCATTCTTTCTAGATGAGCACAGTCTACTTAGATAAGTGGAGAAAACATGTTCAGAGACAACCCTGTACCTGGAGAATTTGAGGAGGGTGGCCGCAGGCAGGGCAGGCGGGTGAGGAGGGCCCCAGACTTACCTCCCGTTCCAGGCACACGACACACTCTGAGGCCTGCACCTCCAGCTCTGCAGGGGGAGCGGATGGCCTCACAGACTCAGGAGGCTCCTGGGGGGCTGTAGGGGTGAGGACCTCACCTGTTGGTGGTTTCAGCTCTGTGGGGACCAGATGGACAGACTGAGCCACGGGCATCTCCGCTGACCCCAACCCCTAGGGGCTCATCGTGGCCCTGCCTGTCCCTATAGTGAGTGAGCTGGAGGGTGGGGGAGCCTCTGCTCTCGGATCTGAGGGAAGTGCTCTCCTTGCCAACACACTCTCTTCTTCTCTTCTCGGAGCCTCATCTCCCATCTGCAGAATGGGACTGAAGTCTCTCTGCAGGGATGGCCGCAGCGCCTGGTAAGTGGGTCCTCTGATCTCTAATGTCCCCGGGACCCTTCAGGGCCACCCTGCAAGTAGGGCTCGACACTTTCAGAGATGAGACACTTGAGGCTCGGAGGCGGGGAGTCACTCACCCAGGGCCACGCAGCCATCTGGTGGTGCAGCCACAGAGCCCTGGGGCAGGAGCTCTCAGTGAAGGGCCAGCTCTTGGCTTCTCCACCTGGTTGCCCAGGAGACAGGATGGGCTGCTGCCCATCAGGTGACCCAGGGGAGCAGAATGAGAGGCCCCCCAACACTGCTCCCCCACCGCCAGCACCACAGAGTCCCCAGCATGCTGGCTGCTCTGCCCTGGAGCCAGCATCCCCTGCTAGGACATCAGAAGCAGCCCTTACAAAATGCTAAGTCTCTTTTTTTTTTAGAGACAGAGTCTCGCACTGTCGCCCAGGCTGGAGTGCAGTGGCGCAATCTCGGCTCACTGCAAGTTCCGCCTCCCGGGTTCACGCCATTCTCCTGCGGCAGCCTCCCAAGTAGCTGGGACTACAGGCGCCCGCCACCACACCTGGCTAAATTTTTGCATTTTTAGTAAAGATGGGGTTTCACCGTGTTAGCTAGGATGGTCTCAATCTCCTGACCTCGTAATCCGCCCGCCTCGGCCTCCCAAAGTGCTGGGATTACAGGCGTGAGCCACTGCGCCCAGCCCCCAAGCTACCATTTTGAGGGAGCTCTCATATATATACATATGTATATGTGTATGTGTGTGTGTGTGTGTGTGTGTATATATATATGTACACATATATGTATATTTTTTTTCCCAGATAGGGTCTTGCTCTGTCACCCAGGCTGGAGTGTAGTGTTATGATCACAGCTCACTGCAGCCTCAACCTCCCAGGCTCAAGCAATCCTCCCACCTCAGCCTCCGGAGTAGCTGGGATGACGCCTTGCTACTTTTTTTATTTTTTTTGTTTTGTTTTGTTTTTGAGACAGTCTCACTCTTTCCCAGGCTGGAGTGCAGGGGCACAATCATGGCTCGCTGCAGCCTCGACCTCCAAGCTCAAGCGATCCTCCCACCTCTGCCTCCCAAGTTGCTGGAACTAAGGTGTGCACCACCACGCCCAACTAATTTTATTTTTTGTAGAGAAGTGGTCTCTCTATGTTGCCCAGGCTGGTCTCAAACTCCTGGTCTTGAGTGATCCTCCCGCGCAGGCCTCCCAAAGTGCTGGGATTACAGCCCTGAGCCACTGCGCCCAGCCTCTACATCTGTTTTTTTCTTTTTCTTTTTTGTTTTTTGAGACAGAGTTTCACTTTGTCACCCAGACTGGAGTGCAATGGTGCGATCTTGGCTCACTGTATGCATCCTGGGTTCAAGCAATTCTCCTGCCTCAGACTCCCGAGTGCCAGGACTACAGGTGTGCATCACCATGCCCGGTTAATTTTTGTATTTTTAGTAGAGATGGGGTTTCACCATGTTGGCCAGTCTGGTCTCAAACTCCTGACCTCAGGTGATCCACCCGCCTCGGCTTCCCAAAGTGCTGGGATTACAGGCATGAGCCACTGCACCCAGCCCCAGCCTCTATATTTGATATAAAGTATACCATTTCTGGGAGTAATAAGAGAATTGTTAGGAAATTGAGGGCTTCCCTTGCCTTCTTGAACTCAGGATGGATCCCACCACGGCCCCTTCCCCTGCCAACGGGCACAAGCAGGAAGCCCTGAGCAGCCCAGGCATCCACTCTCTGCATGTGGCCACAGATCCTCATGGCCGATCTACTATAGAGGAAGAACCTGCTTGTTTGCTCCAGGGATGACTCAAACAGTGAGAAGCAGCCGGTCCTAAGGACCGCTAGGCTCAGAGGCACTGCACCCTGCTCTGGGTGAAGGGCACCTGTTTGTGACTCCTGCTTACGTGAGGCTTGTCTGCCAGGGGTGACCCCAACTCCTGATGGAAATCTCTTCTGATCTCCAGTCTGAGAGCTGGAGGGTCAGGAACATCCAGCAGGGGTCTATTCTGCACATAAGAAGTTTAATGACTTTTTGGGGGTTGAGTCAATGTCCCTGGAGTAAAAGTGGCTGCAAAACTGGTGCCTGAAGCTATCCTGGAGCTGCAGTCAGCCCAGCCCCCTGGAGCCCCGGGGCCTCCCCACTGAGGTCCAGTCCAGAACGCCACCTTTGCCTCAGCTCCTTTGCCTCTTCCTTGGCTCTGGCTAAAAATGCCCTGCCCAGAGCCTCGCCTAGCCCAGCAGCACAAGCCTGCCCTCTCCTTCACCCCTGCTCTGGCCCCCCACCTCTTCCCCAGGGAGGCAGTCAAGCCCAGTGGTTCCACCATTTGCCAGCAGTGGGACCTGACGGGGGACATGCTAACCTCTCTCCACTTCAGTTTCCTCATCTTGAAAATGAGGACCACAACAGTGCCTCCTCGCGGGGTTGATCCGGAGGTTCCGCAACGTGGTTCATGCACAGCAGTGAGCAGGTGCCGGGCCCCCGGGTCATGCTCAGCACATGGCAGACCCCAGACTCCACACCTGCCCGTTCTCCCCATGGCCCTCACGACCTGCCTTCGCCCCTTCACAGCCTGTTGTGGACATCGCTCCACATCCACAGGTGTGCCTCAGGCCCAGCACTGGGCACACTGCAGGCCCTGGGACGGGCTATTTCTCCCTCTAGTCCAAAGTCCCTCAGTGTGTGGATCCCAGCATCTGTAGGGTGAACTGAGGGAAGGCTATGGGACAGGGAGCTGGGAGGGCCCCTCCACTGCTATGTGGAGGTCTCCTGTTCTCCCAATTTGGTGGCCAGTTTTTCCCATCTGTAAAACGGGCTCACTGATCCCTAAGCCTGGTCCTTGGGAGGGAACCTTACCGACCAGCAGGGGCTAGAACCAGCCCTCAGGACTCATCCTGAAATGTAAGCAAATGACTGTCCCCACCAGAGCCCACACATACGGCTGGGCGCCCTGTCCGGAAGAGGCCAGAACTGTGCTGGTACCTGGCTGGATCCTGGCTGCATCCAGCAGTTCCTGGACTCTCCGGAGGATCTCATGCTGCAGGCCAGCTTCTGAGACGCCCACCTGTAACAGTTCAAGGAAGTGTAGACTGTGGCCTGGGCAGGAGCCTGCTAAATGGCATGAATTACCTGGCCCAGGCCCAGGCCCACAGGACCGCCGGCACCTTCTGCTGGAAATGTGGAAGCCTTCTGGGGCCTGGTGGGGCCCAAGGTCAGGATGAAGCACTGCGGCACCATAGCTGTGAGGGCAACCTCCCCAGGCCTCAGCCCAATCAGTGTGGCAGGGTTTGGGGGGAAACTGAAGCCCAAAGGGAAACCAGCACTAGCAACAGCTACAGTTTAGCAACCGCTTCCCGGTGCCAGGCTTCACCTGCACACCTCAGCCACTTCCCCACCAGGTGGGGCAGGAGACAAGCCCGGGAGGCCAAGACACAAGGCAGCACCAGCACGTGAGCCCCACAGTCCCTCAGCCTCCAGAGCCTGAGCGGCACAGCCTGTGACCCTCAGTGCCATCCAGTCCTTTCGGACCCTGGTGTCTACATCTGTCCAGGGAGGGGCAGGACAGACTCACGGCAAAGAACACGAACTCTGGGGCCACACTGCTTTCTGCTGTGTGACCTTGGGCCAAGTTTTTTTTTTTTTTTTTTTTTCTGAGATGGAGTCTCGCTCTGTCACCCAGGCTGGAGTGCAGTGGCGTGATCTCAGCTCACTGCAAGCTCCGCCTCCCGGGTTCACGCCATTCTCCTGACTCAGCCTCTCAAGTAGCTGGGACTACAGGCGCCTGCCGCCATGCCTGGCTAATTTTTTGCATTTTTAGTAGAGACGGGGTTTCACCGTGTTAGCCAGGATGGTCTCGATCTCCTGACCTCGTGATCCGCCCGCCTCAGCCTCCCAAAGTGCTGGGATTACAGGCGTGAGCCACTGCGCCCGGCCGGGCCAAGTTATTGCCTTACTGGGTCTCATCTGAAAGATGATGATAATGATATGTACCCCGCTAGGCTGTCGGAAGAATTCAGCGAGTTCGAATACAAAAAGTGCTTAAAATGGTGCCCAGCACGTGCAGGTGCTACAAAGTTAGTTGGCACAGTGATGATCATTCTGTTTTGAAGAATAAGTGGATTAATGTGCTGTAAAGAGCTCAGCTTGTGCCCAGAAAGGAACAGGGGCTCAGGCAGTGCTGTGGCCATGGCCACGACAGTCTGTGACACCATGGGGCAGGGCAGAGGCTGGATCGGACAATCCCCAAGGGCCTGTCTTGTCCCTCCAGTCTGAAGATCCAGTCTGAGCAGGTCAGCAGGACCCACCTCCCCAGGATTCCCAGTGAGACGGTGTGTAGGGCACACACAGGCGTCTGGGGCAGAAGGGCAGGTGTTCTGGCCATCTGGAAGCAAGGTGGCCCTGGGCCATTAGGTAAGGACAGGCCTCACTGAGGACTACACAAGGAGCAGGTCAACCCCCGGCTGGTCAGGACAGCGGCCTTGCGCGCCCCTCCTCTCCCTGCGGACGGCTGCTGCCTACCTTGGCCAGGTCCCCGGGGCTCATTTGGCTCAGCAGGTCCAGTGAGAGGCGGTGGTGCGCAAAGATGGGCAGGTAGTGCTCAGCCGACAGCTCCTCTAGGAGGGCCACCAGCTGGCGCTCCATGCCGTCTTCCTACAAGAAAGAAACGTGTACCATGAGCGGGCAGGAAGAAAAGAACCCCCTGTTTACAACAGAAAATGAATGGTTTGAATATACATAACCTAATACATAGAATGTACTCGGGATTTTTCCTACAAAAACTCATGTGTAGGCACACAGAGAAAGATAGGCCCAGGGGTTCACTGCCGCTCTGTCTGCAAACCTGAAAATAGTAAGTCACGTGAACATCCATCAAGAGGGGCTGTTTCAACCGCCTCTCTCCCTGCAGGTGCTGGGCAGACAGTAGCTCCTGGCACAGGCTCGGCTCCACTGTGGGCAGGTCTCTGGCCCGCACAGCAGTGACCAGTGCCTTGTCACCCCCCTCACCAGAATGAACACTCCCTCGCTCTCACTTCTGTCTCCACTGGGGCTTGGCACAGGATCTGGCATGCT
The DNA here is from genome assembly GCF_002776525.5 of Piliocolobus tephrosceles. NCBI lineage: Eukaryota > Metazoa > Chordata > Mammalia > Primates > Cercopithecidae > Piliocolobus > Piliocolobus tephrosceles. The sequence goes on from NC_045447.1 coordinate 11,017,350, forward strand.
AGAGTCACCGGGAAGGTAACAAGAGGCAGAGTATGGTGGAGGCACCACAGGAGCCTCTGGGAGGAGGTCCCCGGGGCTCCCTGGCCGGGGCAGGCACCAGCAGTCCTTACTTGCAGCTTCAAGGACAAGGGCTTCTGGTTCAAAAGCCGTTGATACTGAATCAGCCAGTAATTTTCCTGCCTCGTTTCACTTTTGGCTTCTAACTCCGTCTGCCAGGAATGAAGCAGGCAATGTTAGTTTCAAAACGGTAATAAAACCTGTAAAAACAATGATGGTTGCTGGGCATGGTGGCTCATGCCTGGAATCCCAGCACTATGTGAGGCCGAGGTGGGAGGATCACCTGAGGTCGGGAGTTCGACACCAACCTGACCAACACGGAGAAACCCCATCTCTACTAAAAATACAAAACTAGGCTGGGCGCAGTGGCTCATGCCTGTAATCCCAGCTCTTTGGGAGGCTGAGGCGGGAAGATCACGAGGTCAGGAGATCGAGATCATCCTGGCTAACATGGTAAAACCCCGTTTCTGCTAAAAAATACCAAAAAAAAAAAAAAAAAAAAAATTAGCCAGGTGTGATGGCGGGCACCTGTAGTCCCAGCTACTCAGGAGGCTGAGGCAGGAGAATGGCGTGAACCCAGGAGGCGGAGCTTGCAGTGAGCCGAGATTGCACCACCACTGCACTCCAGCCTGGGCGACAGAGTGAGACTCTGTCTCAAAAAAAAAAAAAAAATTACAAAACTAGCAGGGCATGGTGGTGCACGCCTGTAATCCCAGCTACTCGGGAGATTGAGACAGGAGAATCTCTTGAGCCTGGGAGGTGGAGGTTGCAGTGAGCTGAGATCGCACCACTGCACTCTAGCCTGGGCAACAAGAGCGAAACTCTGCCTCAAAAAAACAAAAACAAACAAACAAAAAAAAACAATGATAGTTATGAACTATGCTCCTCTGAGCGGGTGGAAAGCACTTGGTACTTTTTATTTCATTTCATTTCAGTTCATTTTATTTTTGAGATGGGCTCTTGCTCTGACACCCAGGTTGAGTAGCTGGGACTACAGGTGTGCGCCACCACGCCTGGCTAATTATTGTATTTTTAGTAGAGATGGGGTTTTGCCAAGTTGGCCAGGCTGGTCTCAGACTCCTGACCTCAAGTGATCCGCCCACCTCGGCCTCCCAAAGTGCTGGGATTACAGGCGTGAGGCACTGTGACCGGCTGGCACTTAGTATTTTACAGAGAACTTTCCCACCCACTTATTGTCTATAGTTTAAACTATAGAAATGAGAAAAGCAGGAAGCATCACTCTCTCCAATTTACTGCTGAGACGATCTCAGAGAAGGTAGCTGACCTGCCCGACGCCACACAGCTGGTCAGGGGGAGCGCCTCAACCTGAGCTTCTGCCACCTGGTACCACACTCTGCCATTCCCTGTGGGAGGTTCCCCCTCTGTCTGCCTGTGGGAGAGCAAGCATTACCCAGCCCGGGCTGCCTCCTGGGGCCCAGGCAAGGGGGATACAGGTGCGAAGGACACCTTCAGCTTCTAGAGTGGGCTTCACTGTCTGACAGAGCTGAAAAGTGATCAATGTGCTATTGATCATGATTTTTTTTTTTTTTTTTTTTTTTTTTTGAGACAGAGTTTCACTCTTGTCGCCCAGGCTGGAGTGCAATGGCACGATCTTGGCTCACTGCAACCTCCACCTCCCGGGCTCAAGTGATTCTCCTCCCTCAGCCCCCCAAGTAGCTGGGATTACAGGCATGTGCCACCACACCTTGCTAATTTTGTATTTTTAGTAGAGACGGGGTTTCTGTATGTTGGCCAGGCTGGTCCTGAACTCCCACCTTAGATGATCTGCCCACCTTGGCCTCCCAAAGTGCTGGGATTACAAGTGTGTGCCACTGTGCCCGGCCTGAATATGATTCTTTTATTCCGCCATTTGATAACTCTTCGTTGAGTATTGTTCTAGGTGCTGGGAATACAGCAGTGAACAAACGATGCTGATAACGACCACAGTGACAACAGGCGTAGCTGACGTGTTCACAGTACCATGTGCCAGACCATGCTGTGCACCTAAAGATGCCATTCATTAATCCTCACAACTCTGTGAAGGAGATTCTACCCCCCAGGTGAGGGAACTGAGGTTCAGGGTGATGAGTAACCTGCCCAGGGTGGGGCCAGGAATCAGATCCAGGCCTGTCTTACTCCAGAGCCCATGCTCAGAACAACGGAGCTGCTCCGTGAGGGCTGGCGTGACTGGGGAATGGGATCAGAGCAGGCGTTTCCCAATCCCTGCTGGGCCTGACTGCCCTTTGGGGGCCCCCCCGGACCTGGCCACGCCCACTGCTCCCTTCTCTCTGGGCTGCAGCCCCTCTCTTCCAGCGCCCAGGAACCAGACAGGCTGTGTTCTGCTGGGGCAGTGCTTCCTCCTTTGGTGGTGACCCCCAAGGCCTACAAGGGCAGGAGCACCAGCCACAGCCCCTGGCTGCTACAGCACAGCACCAAGCCACCATCTGCAAAGTAATCTGACGCATAGGAGATGGCAGTAGGGCACCGTGAGGAACAGGCAGCTTCCTCTGATGGGCACAGGCTTGTTCAGGCATCCAGAAGAAGCTGGTCTCTTCTAAACCTGCACAGGGCCTGGCCTAGGACACAGCTCAGAGGGCGTCTGGTGCATTCACGGCGATACAGGAATGACTCGTTCTTTTCCACCCCAGATGGTGGGCCTGGCCTCTGTCCTCATTGCTTGGGTTCCCACTGGGTCTACAGGAGACACTCTCAAGGGGGCCTCTGCCACACTGAAAATGTGCCAGTGTCAAACCCATCAGGGGACAGGGGACGGCTGGGCCACTCCTACCAAAAACTTATCAAACGGCCTGCCCTGGACACAGCGAGTCCTGTCTGGAGTGAATGCTCATGGCTATTCCTGAATACTCGACTACAAAGGCATTCGGAGAGCATCACCTAGAAAAGTTTAAAAACCAGAAGTAATCCACATACTCAACAATAGGGGCCAAGCACAGTCTTGAAAAAGGACATCAAGGAATAGTTTAATGACTTGAAAAGAAATGTGGAGAAACAGGCTGTTCGAAAAGGGTATGTACCATGTCACGTTTAAAAGGCACACACATGAATAGCTATAAAGATGCATCACAATGTTTGGAAAATATGCATCAAAACAGCAGGAGAGGCTGGGCATGGTGGCTCATGCCTGTAAAACCAGCACTTTTGGAGGCCAAGGCAGACAGATCATTTGAGCCTAGGAGTTGGAGACCAGCCTGGGCAACGTGGCGAAACCCCATCTCTATGAAAAATAAAAAAAATTAGCCAGGCATGGTGGCACATGCCTGTAGTCCCAGCTACTCAGGAGGCTGAGGTGGGAGGATCGCTTGAGCCCAGGAAGTCAAGGCTGCAGTGAGCTGAGATTGCACACCACTGCACTCCAACCTGGGCGACAGAGGGAGACCCTGTCTCAAACAAACAAACAAAAAATGGCAGGAGATAACGCTTGGAAATGCAATTATTTTCCTTTGTACTTTCCAGTTTTTCTTTGATGAACAACTATTTTTTTTTTTTCTTTTGAGACGGAGTCTCGCTCAGTCGCCCAGGCTGGAGTGCAGTGGCCGGATCTCAGCTCACTGCAAGCTCCGCCTCCTGGGTTTACACCATTCTCCTGCCTCAGCGTCCCGAGTAGCTGGGACTACAGGAGCCCGCCACCGCGCCCGGCTAGTTTTTTTTTTTTTTGTATATATTTTTTTTTTAGTAGAGACGGGGTTTCACCATGTTAGCCAGGATGGTCTCGATCTCCTGACCTCGTGATCCGCCCGTCTCGGCCTCCCAAAGTGCTGGGATTACAGGCTTGAGCCACCGCGCCCCGCCTGATGAACAACTCTTACTTGAGTAACAGATGTTTCTAAAAATGGCAAGTCTGTTAAAGAAAAGTAAACGCGTGTGTGATGCTGAGCACAGAAGCCAAACACATACCAGGATTTCCCGGAGCTCTTCCTCTCGCTGCTGCTTCTCTTTGAGCAGCTGCTGGAGCAGGGAGCTGAGGGCCCAGCGCTGCTCCGAGATCATCTCCTGCAAACAAGACCACACCCCACACCACCGTGAGCTGGCCTCAGCGCAGGAGTCCCGTGGCGGCAGGATGGAGAAGAGCCTGGCCTCCTGCTCACCCGGTTCTCTGCCCAACGCCTCCAGGCTGAGCTGGGGGACAAAGCTAAGAGGCCCTTCTGCCCCCCTTCCCCTAAGCCTGCATCTCTCTTCCTTGTGGGGTTGTCAGGCATGGGATCCTGGTGACTGATGACAATGGGATGGTAAGAAACATCAAACAAAAGAAATGACAAGCCACCGGTGCCTGCCTTGGTCTCCCAGACAACAGAGCACAGGGGCAGAAGCAAATGGTGGGGAAGGGTGTGGGGCCCCACACAGATGGAGGTGCGTGCAAACCAGAGCCTGGGGTCCCTGCTCCACTCCCACACCTGCTCTTGGAAACCCCCATGGGGGCCCCGACAGCCAGAGCCCTGCCGCACTCGTGGGCAGGGACTAGGGCACCCGCCAGGCACGATGGCTGCAGCTTCTCTGAAAGCAGCCCCAGTCCTCTCATCTCTGAAGATCATTTCAAGGCTCACAAAGGGCTTTCCCTTGTTAGCTCAGCCTTCTCCGATGGCCTGATGGCACAGGCTGGGCCTGGAGGACCGCTGTCATCTTACGGAGTAGGGGAAGAAGGCCTGGAAGGGCAGAGGCCTGCCTAAGGGCACACAGCACACCTGTGGTGCACCTGAGACCAGGGATCCAGACCCCAGAGCCCTCACTGCACTGAGGAGTCCATGGGACGGCTTGAGACCTCTCCACAGAAAAGACACAGGGACAGTGACAGACCGAAGGCTCTGCTCAAACTCTTGGCACGGGCACATGTCCTCACACACCACCCCGTCCAGCCCTCCGTCTGCAGCTGGAGAGGCTGAGGTTCAGAGAGGGGAAAGGGCTGCCCCACCTCCCCAACCTGCCAAGGTTGCACAGCAGGGTTGTACCAGGCCACACCCGGCTCCCAGGCATCCAGTCCAGGAGGCCAGCTGCCAGTCCCCGCTGCCCTCTCATCTGTGTGGGCAGGACCCCGGGCTGGAGCCCCAGAGATGCTGCCTGCAGGGAATTACACAGATGCGGCTGGGCCCTCTCCTCCAGACATCCCAGGACACCCAAAAGCTCCAGCCCTGGAGGATGCCTGCCCAAGGGCCTAAAGCACGGCCTACAGAGAGACAGGAGCTCGGCGGTGGCCCGCACCCACCTAGAGAGAGAGACAGAGCTCGGCGGTGGCCCGCACCCAGCACAGGAAACGCACTGATGGAGATGGAGCGGGGGAGCCTTGGCAATGAAACCCTCCTTCCTCTGACCCTCCTGCCTCGCAACAGGCTGACCACCTCTAACCCTGGCCTGCGCTGGGCCTTCTGGGGCTGGGGGTGTCCTCTGGTGTCACAGCCACAGAGGAGCTCTGCCGTCTGTCTGCTGGAGAAGCCCTTGACTCCCAGGGGCTGGCGAGCAGCTGCCGGGGGCTGGGAGGGAGCACCAGGTGGGGGTCTCACCACGTGAAGGAGGGCAGGGGCAGGGAGCCCTACATACCTGGAGTGTCTCTGTGTCCAGGGACTTCCTCTTTAACTCCAGCTGTGTCAGCTGCAATAACTCAGTTTCTATTAACTTAATCTAAACAGAAGACGAGACAGGGTTTTTTTTTTACTCACATTAACCACAGTTCAGTTTTGTGCTGCTACTCTCTGGTGACCAAGTGGGGTCTAAGAAGCCTTTCTGGGGGGCTGGGGAGGCTCTGGAATGAGGGGAACCTGTAGGCCTGGGAACCTCATCAAGGGGCTTGAACAAGAATTTGTTCCTTCATGGCCTTGCGTTGGTGGGGTCATGAACGTGTTTGTCATGGCCAACACTGTTTACCAAGAGCCCAGCACAGGATCTGTCCTAGAGTGGGCACGGGATAAAGGCTTGTGTAATGGAGAGGGGGCTTTCCTTGGGATTCAGGCCAGAGTGAGGCATAGACAGAACTATCACCCAGCCTCCTGCTGGTCAAGTTCTCTTGTCCCTCTCGTCGCTGTTGCAGGGGAGAGCAGAGGGTACCGGAAGTGACTGAGTAACGATGGGAACACTAGCTGGTATGTCTTGAGCACTTGCTGTGTGTTAGGCCTGTGCTGCACACTTGATGTGTAATATTTCATCAATTCTCTGACTGTTAGGAGGTATTATTGCCTCTATTTTACAGACAAGAAAACAAAGGCTCAGAGAGGTTAAGTCACTTGCCCAAGGACACAGAGCAGGTAAGTGAGAGATCCCTTTCTCTGGGATGCCCCAGCTCAGGCTTTGAAGGGCAACAGCTGACCTGGTCAAAACCATCTGCAGTGAGAATGTGGGGGGCCCTTGCACACTCTCCAGGGTGTGTCTAGGAGATTTTAGCCCTGGGCGGCAGGCGAGGGGGAGGTCAGACGCCACAGCCAGTACTTCTCTATCCTGTGCCCATGACCCAGTGACCCTCATCCCTAAGTCCCTATGACACCACCAACCCCTGGTCAGAGGAATGAGCTTCATGTCCGGCAATGTGGAATTGAAATTAAAGAGGGAAATTAAAAAGGTAAATTGGTCCAAAAAAAAAAAAAAAGAAAGAAAAATAGAGAAAGAAAGAAAAAAACCATGCAAAAATGCAAACTTCAGTGTGCTGAACATGATGCAGGAGCGCTCCCATAGCCTGACGCCCACCGCAGCCCCAGACCCAGCCCCAGACCCAGCCCCGCTCCACAGGCGGTGCCACCAGGCCACATAGGTGGGCTTGCCCAAGGACAGCCTGAAGGTCAGCAGCTGGCCTAAGGGGGATCTTGTCACGTGACGGAGGGTCTAGGAGGAGGACTTCCTCCTCCGGGGCCAAGGTCACTTTTCAGCAGGTGTCAGGACCACCGTGGCTCACAGCCCCACCTGCCCTCTTCTGGGGAAAATACCACATGCTCCCGAGACGCCTCTGTGGGTCTGGGCTGTGGGAGCGCCGGGGCCTGCACTGGCTGCTTTTCCTAGTGGGGAAGTCCTTCCTGGACCACCGACAGCAGAGGAAGCGGAGTAGTCAAAGCCACACATCAGCACCGCCCTCCCTGGCCCAGGCGTGGTGGAGACCTGACAGGCCACGCTCACTGGCAAGACCCTCGCCAGACCCCAGAATAGGAGGCCTCCAGGCACCCTCCCAGCAGCCCTGACACAAGGCTGGGAGCAAAGGGAGGTTCTGAGGGCAAGGCCTCGACCTCTTGCTGGGCTAGCAAGCCAAGGAGCTGGGGTTCAAACCGCAACTGCTGTGACCTGCCGCCCTGGAGGGCTACTCTGCAAGTCTCTGAGAGGGCAGGTCCAGGGACCACGGCCCCAGCGCTCACCTGGCTCCTGATCTGCCGATGCATCAGGTCTTTCTTCACTTGAAGTGCCTCGAACGCAGCCTTCTGCATCGCACTCTGCAACACAGACCACCAGCCCTCAGCAGGGGCCGTGCCCACATCTTTCCCTGCAGCCCCATCTCTGTGAAAAGCAAAAGCTATGTACAGAGCACCTTAATGGATGGGTTTTCGTCTGAGAGAGAGAGATTTCACCTCACTTGTGTAAACCTTAAAATGATATTGGGGGCTCATTTCGGGCTGGCCTCTACTTGATGCACTTCCGGCATCACACCCTGAATTTCCACCGCAGTGGACCGTGTGGGTGCTTTTACTGCCCCGTTTCACACATGGGGAAAGTGACACTGAGAAGCATGAATCAGTGGTGCTGGGACACACACCAAGGCTATCCAGCTCCCGAGCCCCACTTAACCACAAGGCAGATGCCTCCTCCGAGAAACGGAGAATTTTCCTCAGACAAGCTCCACAGACACTAAGTCAAACCATTTTAGAACAGAGATTGAAATTAGGAAGAAAGGAGCAGGGAGGGATGACAAACACGCAGAGGACAGGCGAGAAAGGGGAGGGAAGAAGGGAGGCAGTGGCGAGACTCCCACGAGGCTGCAGGAAAGAGCTGAACAGGCCAGTGGCTCACATCTGTAATCCCAGCACTTTGGGAGGCTGAGGCAGGAGGACTGCTTGAGCCCAGGAGTTTGAGACCAGCCTGGGCAACACAGGGAGACTCTGTCTCTACAAAAAAATCAAAAAAATTAGCTGGGCATGGTGGCCCTATAGTCTCAGCTACTCAGGAGGCAAAGGTGGGAGGATTGTTTGAGCCCAGGAGTTTGAGGCTGCAGTGAACTGTGATCACATCACTTCACTCATCCTGGGCAACAGAGCAAGAACTTGTCTTTAAACAAAAGAAAAGAAAAAAAGGAAAATAAAAAGCTAAACAGGCCAGGCGTGGTGTCTCATGACTGTAAACTCAGCACTTTGGGAGGCCAAGGCGGGTGGATCAGCTGAGGTCAGGAGTTTGAGACCAGCCTGGCCAATGTGGCAAAACCCTGTCTCTACTAAAAATACAAAAATTAGTTGGGTGTGGTGGTGGGTGCCTGTAATTCTAGCTACTTGGGAGGTTGAGGCAGGAGAATTGCTTGAACCTGGGAGACAGAGGTTGCAGTGAGCTGAGATCACACCACTGCACTCCAACCTGGGCAACAAGAGGGAAACTCCATCTCAAAAAAAGAAAACAGGCCGGGCGCGGTGGCTCAAGCCTGTTATCCCAGCACTTTGGGAGGCCGAGACTGGCGGATCACGAGGTCAGGAGATCGAGACCATCCTGGCCAACATGGTGAAACCCCGTCTCTACTAAAAAATACAAAAAACTAGCCGGGAGAGGTGACGGGTGCCTGTAGTCCCAGCTACCCGGGAGGCTGAGGCAGGAGAATGGCGTGAACCTGGGAGGCGGAGCTTGCAGTGAGCTGAGATTTGGCCACTGCACTCCAGCCTGGGTGACAGAGCGAGACTCCGTCTCAAAACAAAAACAAAAACAAAAACAAAAAAAAACCACACACTAAACAGAGTAATATGGACACTGAAGGGGAGGAGGTCTCAGGGGCCTATCGTTTCATCCACTCAAGGGCCCTGCCAGGCACCTCCTGAGCACCGCAGAGGTGGAAGAGCAGACAGCAGCACAGCAGGTCTAGACATGAGAAGAGGTCAGAGGTCCCACAGCGTCCTCTGTGGCCTGACCTCCATGGTGTGGTCACCATCACCTCCTGCCACTTAAGTCCTTCCAATGGAGCCTTCTACACAGGATGGGGGTGGGAGCCTCCCAGGGAGCAGGTGGAGGTGCTTCTGTGGATTTTAATGACCAGAAGACCATCCCCCGTGTCCCCCCTCGGCCTCTCTCTACCCCTCACCCTGATCGCTTGTACACTTCTATGGTCACAAACCTCTGGGGCCTCACACACTGTCTAGGAAGGGCTCTGTGTAGAGCTTGGCGCTCTGTCCTGGCTCCTGAACCTCCCTCCTGAGCCCCCACCCTCAGGCCCTGGGCGAGGACTCACCTCCTGCAGGATCTGGCTGATGGCTTTGTTCTGATCCATTTGCTGCCACGACAGAATCTGCTGGAATCGTTCATCCATTTCGGCCATGCTGCCAGAAAGACAACAGATTCATTCATTCTTGGAATGTTTCCTGAGCACCTACTATGTGCCAGGCCCCTTGGAGGAGATCAAGATAACCCATTTCTTCACTGGATCATACTCATGGAGTACCTGCGGGAGCCGGGCCCTGCCTGGGTGGGGCACAGACATCGAGTCTGTCTGAATCCCATGCCCTGGAGGGGAGGGGATCGAGTCGGGAGCTGGGAGAGAGACGCTTCCAGGTCCTCTCACCCAACCCTCCACCAGAATCCCCTCCACAGCACCCCCCGAAATGGATGCCTGGCCTCTGCCCAGCCACGTCCATGGGTGGGGAGCTCCTGACTCCCAAGGGTGCTGAGCCACTGAAGTGTGACAAAACTGTCCTTCCTGGCATTTTCACCCTGGGCAGGAAGCAGGGAGCAGCCCTTGATTTGGGCACAAGAACCTGTAGCCTCAAGTATGTCTGTGCTTTGGTACCATCTTGTTTTTTTTTTTTTTTTTTTTTTTTTTTTGAGATGGAGTCTTACTCTGTCACCCAGGCTGGAGTGCAGTGCAATGGTATGATCTTGGCTCACTGCAGCCTCTACCTCCCAGGTTCAAGGAATTATCCTGCCTCAGCCTCCCAAGTAGCTGGGATTATAGGCGCCCACTGCCACGTTTGGCTATTTTTTTTGTATTTTTAGTAGAGACGGGGTTTTACCATGTTGGCCAGGCTGGTCTCAAACTCCCGACCTCAGTTGATCCACCCACTTCGGCCTCCCAAAGTGCTGGGATTACAGGTGTGAGCCACTGCGCCCAGCCACTATCTTGGTTTTGTTTATTTCATAATAGCAATTTTTTTTTTCCAGTGAGGTCCCTGCTTCACAACAATAGCAAGTACTTATTGGACCTTTATGCACTAGACATCATGCTCATTAACACTCATCGAATCCTCCACCAACTCTACGGGTAGGTACTATGATTTATCTGATAAGGAATTGGAAGCCCAGGGAAGGAAAGAGACTCCCCTGAGGCCTCACGGTTAGTAAGTAAAAGTGGGACCTGGATCCAGGTCTGTTTGACCCCTGCGCTTGCAACTCCTAAGCACAGTGTCATGTATCAGGAAACAGGCGAGAAATTCCCACATCTGCAGGGACCCAGGGGAGGCTGGCACAGTTCAGGTGCCCTGGAGGGTGGCAGCTGTGCCAGCCACCTGCATGGGAGGAGAAACAGGGCATCCAGGGCTGCTGGCCTGTCCCTGTCTGGGGATCCTGAGCACTGACTGAGTTTTCCCCGCTGGCTCTGCTGGGTGCCTGTGGAACCTCCAACTAACCCACGGTGCCACAGTGAGCACAGGGAGCTGGACCCCAGAGCGGCAATCAGCATGAAAACAACCCCTTCGCTTACCCCTCCAGGGCATCCCACTCCCAACCGTGGGAGTCCTCGGACACTAACGAGTGTACCCCAGTCAAGAGCACCCCCCTCCCCTCTGCTGGGCTCAAATCCTGGCTCCACCGCCTGCTGGCTGTGCTTCCTTGGGTGTGTTATACAGTTTCTCAGAACCTGAGTTGCAATTGTAAAATGGGGTTAATAACAATACAGTCCATCCTAGAATCAATCAGCGAGTGCGGTTCATCGCTTAGCTGAGTGCCTGCCACACAGGGAGCGCACAAGAAATGGGAGTGACTGTTACTACTTTAACACAGCCCAATGCTGAATCATGGATCCAGCTAGAAAACTCAGGAAGAGCAGCCATCACTTGCTCCTAATGGCAGATAGGAGGCTGGGGTAGACCAGGGCGGGAGGTTTAGTGCCCAGCTCTCATCCCACAGTCTTGGGCCCTGAGCCAGCTCCCCCAACTCCCTCACCTGGGACTCCTCTTCCTTACCTTACCTGGAACAGGCCTGCTGGACCAAGTTCTGCCTCTGAGATTCATAGGCCATCTGGATGAGCCGGTTCTTACAGCTCTCAGTCAGCATCTGCTGCATGGCGGCTGCGGGAACATGAGGTGGGGACAGCTGAGTGGGGTGGCTGTTCCTGTGGCACTTGGGCAGGGATGCAGCAGGGATTTCCACGGGAACTGAGGAAGAGGCCTCCTTGAGGCCTCACCTGGTTACCTACCTGAGAGTCACCTTAAAAAACCCTTTTTTTCTTTTTTCTTTTTGAGATAGAGTCTCATTCTGTCGCCCAGGCTGGGGTGCAGTGGCGCGATCTCGGCTCACTGCAAGCTCTGCCTCCTGGGTTCACCCCATTCTCTTGCCTCAGCCTCCCGAGTAGCTGGGACTACAGGGGCCCGCCACCACACCCAGCTAGTTTTTTGTATTATTAATAGAGACAGGGTTTCACCATGTTAGCCCCAGGATGGTCTCGATCTCTTGACCTTGTGATCCACCCGCCTCGGCCTCCCAAAGTGCTGGGATTACAGGTGTGAGCCATTGCGCCCAGCCTGTTCTTTTTAATTATAAAAGCAACATATGCTTGGAAGGCTAATTGTAAAACACTGAATAGCACATACATAAAATCTGTGATCTTGTCATCCAGAAATATTATTCCATTTTGATGTATATTCTTCTAGTCAATTTTTATGCATTTAGGAATTTAAAAAAATTAAAATAGGCCAGGCGTGGTGGCCCATGCCTATAATCCCGGCACTTTGGGAAGCTGAGGCAGGTGGATCACTGAGGTCAGGAGTTCAAGACCAGCCTGGCCAAGATGGCAAAACTGTGTCTCTACTAAAAATACAAAAATTAGCTGGGCATGGTGGCAGGTGCCTGTAATCTCAGCTACTTGGGAGTCTAAGGCAGGAGAATCGCTTGAATCCAGGAGGCAGAGGTTGCAGCGAGCTGAGATCATGCCACTGCACTCCAGCATGGGCAACAGAGCGAGACTCTATCTCAAAAAAAAAAAGAAAAACAAAAGAAAAATCAAACAATTAAAATAAAAGAATTGAAAGAAGGGACTAGAATAGATATTTGTACACACAAATTTGTAGCATTATTTATAACAGTCAAAAAGTGGAAACAGCCCAAATACCCATTGATAGATGAATGGATAAAGAAAATGTAGAGACTGGACACGGCAACTCACACCTGTAATCTAAGCACTTATAGGAGACCAAGGTGGGAAAACTGCTTGAGCCCAGGAGTTTGAGACCGGCCTGGGCAACAGAGTGAGACCCTATCTCTTAAAAAAAAAGAAAAAAATTGGCCAGGTGAGGTGTCGTGTGTCTGTAGTCCCAACTACTTGGGAAGCTGTAATGGGAGGATTACTTGAGCCCAGGAGGTGGAGGCTGCAGTGAGCGTGTTCACACCACTGCACTCCAGCCTGGTGACAGAGCAAGGAAAAAAAAGAAAGAAAGAAAGAAAATGTGGCAAATACAGGCAATGCAACATTATTTAGTATTGAAAAGGAAGAACATTTTTCCCTGGTGGGCTTGTGTTTAGAAACAAAGAAATAGAAAAAAAAAAAAGGTAAAGAAATTCAAACACATGCTACAACATGGATGAACCTGAGGTGAAATATGGCAAGTGAAATACGATAGACACAAAAGGAGAAATATTGTATGATTCCACATATAGGAGGTACTTATAACAGTCAAATCCATACACAGAAAGTAGAATGTTGATTCCCAGGGGCTGACGGGAGGGGGGCATGGGGAGTTAGTGTTTACTAGGGACAGTTTCAGTTGAGGAAGATGAAAAAGTTCTGGCGATGGGTGGTGCTGGCAGTTGTACAATAATGCCACAGAACTAATCTATTTTAAAATGAAGGCCGGGCACAGTGGCTCATGCGTGTAATCCCAGCACTTCAGGAGGTCGAGGCAGGCGGATCTCTTGAGGTAACGAGTTTAAGACCAGCCTGGGCCGGGCGCAGTGGCTCAAGCCTGTAATCCCAGCACTTTGGGAGGCCGAGACGGGCGGATCACGAGGTCAGGAGATCGAGACCATCCTGGCTAACACGGTGAAACCCCGTCTCTACTAAAAATACAAAAATCTAGCCGGGCGAGGTGGCGGGCGCCTGTAGTCCCAGCTACTCCGGAGGCTGAGGCAGGAGAATGGCGTAAACCCGGGAGGCGGAGCTTGCAGTGAGCTGAGATCTGGCCACTGCACTCCAGCTCGGGCGACAGAGCAAGACTCCGTCTCAAAAAAAAAAAAAAAAAAAAGACCAGCCTGGCCAACGTGGCAAAACCCTGTCTCCACTAAAAATACAAAAATTAGCCTGGTGTGGTGGTGTGTGTCTGTGATCCCAGCTACTCGGAAACTGAGGCAGACAATTGCTTAAACCTGGGAGGCGGAGGTTGCAGTGAGCCAAGATCACACCACTGTACTCCAGCCTGAGCGACAGAGCGAGACTTTGTCTCAAAACATAAATAAAATAAAATAAAATACAGTGATTAAGATGGTAAATTTTACATGATGCATATTTTACAATTAAAAAAATGAAAATGGTATCATCCCACTTCCCACTTTTTATGAACACTCCCCATGATAACATGTTAATGGGATGCTAATACCAGAGCGCCACAGCACATGGATCACCAACATTTATTTAAATAATCCTCTATTTGGGAGCATTTGGACTTTCTTTTTGTTTTTTTGAGAAACAGTCTCGCTGTGTTACCCAGGCTGAAGTGCAGTAGCGTGATCACAGCTCACTGCAGCCTTGAACTCCTGGGCTCATGTGATCCTCCAGCCTCGGCTTCCTAAAGCACTGGGATTACAGGCATGAGCCCCCACACCTGGCCCATTTCCTCCATTTTGTAGCTAAGAAAACCAAGGCTTGGAAAAGTTGGGGAGCAGTAATGTCCCTAAGGTCACATGGTGGGTGTCTGAACTGGGACTCTGAATCCATGTTTAGGCTGACTCCAGAGCCTGTGCTCCATGGCAGGACTTGACTGCCCCTCTCGAGGGCCAACACTCAATGCCCCCTCCATGCATGGCCAACAGAGGGAGGGCCATCTACCCTGCCAGCCCGGCCAGCAGGCAGCGTGCTCACGAGCTCCCCATCCCGAAACTCACAGGCAACCTCACGTCGCCGCAGGTTCTCAGTCTCCTCCTGGGTTATGGACATCAACTGTTCCATTCTTATTCTAGAAAAAAATCCGTCCATTCATTCAGCAAATTTAACATTTCCAACAGGAAATCCCAGCAGATGAACACCACCTCCTCCAGGAAGGCCTCCTTGATTTGGCAACCTACACCTGGATGGGCTCTCTGGATGCCTAACACATCACAAGCAACCCTTGAGGCCCCGTTTGCCTTCAGCCTGTAGTTTGAGTATCTTGTGTAAAAAGATGGACACTCCCTTAGAAAATGGGCAAAAGAACAAATAGCCAATGCTGAAATTCAAGTGATCAATAAACATCTGGAAAGATGCTTAACATTACCGGTAACTAAAGAAAGTAAAACCTTTTCACCTACTAGGTTGGTTGAGATGAAGAAAACTGGTAACTGCTGGTGCTGGTGAAGGTGATGATGGTGGAGAAATGCGCACTTTCCTAGCCTGCTGAGAGGAGTGTCAACCGGCAGAATGTTTTTGGGAAGGTAAGCTAGCACCTAGCAAAATGTCCTTTAAATATTTCCTTCACAAATAGTCACATGGCCGGGTGCGGTGGCTCACACCTGTAATCCCAGCACTTTGGGAGCCTGAGGCGGGCAGATGACTTGAGGTCAGGAGTTTGAGACCAGCCTGGCCAACATGGTGAAACCCCATCTCTACTAAAAATACAAAATCAGCCGGGCCTGGTGGCACCGCGTCTGTAGTCCCAGCTACTCAGGATGCTGAGGCAGGCAAATCGCTTCAACTAGGGAGTTAGAGGTTGCAGTGAGCCGAGATCGTGCCACTGCACTCCAGCCTGGGTGACAGAGTGAGACTCCGTCTCAAAAAAAAAAAAAGAAAAAAAAAAGTTGCTGGGCGCAGTGGGTCACGCCTATAATCCCGGCACTTTGGGAGGCCGAGGCGGGCAGATCATGAGGTCAGGAGGTTGAGACCATCCTGGCTAACACGGTGAAACCCTGTCTCTACTAAAAATACAAAAAAAAATTAGCCGGGCGAGGTGGTGGGCGCCTGTAGTCCCAGATACTCAGGAGGCTGAGGCAGGAGAATGGTGTGAACATGGGAGGCGGAGCTTGCAGTGAGCTGAGACTGTGCCACTGCACTCCAGCCTGGGCGACAAAGCGAGACTCCCTCATCTCAAAAAAAAAAAAAGATATACGAAAAATTCTGCTTTAAATATAGCCTGTCACTTTTTCCATTAGCAATATGTTATGTTTTCCCTTAATGAGGAATATTATTCAATAAGACATTTAATGGCTGCAGGTTATTCCTCCATACATAATTTATGTAACTAAATAATTTTTCTTTCCAGAAATGTAGATTTCTTTTCTGAATTTTTTTTTTTTTTTTTCCCTGGAACCACAGGCGCCTGCCACCACTCCTGGCTAAGTTTTGATTTTTAGTAGAGACAGGGTTTTGCCATTTTGGCCAGGATGGTCTCGAATTCCTGACCTCAAGTGATCTGCCCACCTCGGTCTCCCAAAGTGCTGGATTACAGATGTGAGCCACTGCGCCTGGCCTGAACTTTTTATACTAGGAATACAGTTGGACATTATAAATATAGCCTTATTCATGTCTCTGAATGTTTTTCAGGAGTTTACATATGTTTTAATGAACTTGAAGGGAATGATTCTTTGTAATTAAATATCCTCTAAAGAGGTGAATCTCCTTATAGCTTTAGGGAAATGTCCTGGCACAATCCTCTGGAGAATCACAAGACATTCCCTCCTCAAAGCTGCCCTCCTCGGCTGGGCGCGGCGGCTCATCCCAGCACTTTGGGAGGCTGAGGAGGGCGGATCATGAGGTCAGAAGATCGAGACCATCCTGGCCAACATGGTGAAACCCCATCTCTACTAAAATACAAAAAATTAGCTGGGCGTGGTGGTGCATGCCTGTAGTCCCAGCTACTCGGGAGGCTGAGGCAGGGGAATCGCTTGGACCTGGGCAGCGGGAGTTGCAGTAAGCTGAGATTGCGCCACTGCACTCCAGCCTGGCGACAGTGCAAGACTCCATCTAAAACAAACAAGCAAGCAAACAAACAAAAAAACAAAACTGCCCTCCCCTGGAAGAACACTTACCTTTCATTTTCCAGCGATTTCAAAATCTCGGAGCTTTTCTTTTGTCTGTGGAGAAAATCATAAAAGGTCCCGGCAGTCCCCAGCAGGCCTGTTTCCTGTCTCACTGCCCTGGCTGTGCGGAGGGGTGTAGGAAATGGGCTGGGGGCACCTTAGCTCTACTAGCTGGGAGCTCTGGGTTCTTAGCCAGTTACTGAAACCACTCAAGTCCCAGGTTTCCTCACCTAAGAAATTAGAAGAATAAAAAAACCCAGCCGGGCACGGTGGCTCACATCTGTAATCCCAGCACTTTGGGAGGCTGAAGTGGATAGATCACTTGAGGTCAGGAGTTCGAGACCAGCCTGGTCAACATGGAGAAACCCTGTCTCTACAAAATTAGCCAGGCGTGGTGGCTGTGGTCTGAAGAGCAGAGCAGGAAATGGGATATCTGATAGCTGAGCCTGTAGTCCCAGCTCCTTGGGAGGCTGAGGCAAGAGAATTCCCTGAACTGGGAGGAGGAGGTTGTAGTGAGCCGAGATCACACCACTGCACTCCAGCCTCAGTGACAGAGTAAGACTCTGTCTCAAACAAAACAAAACACAAACAACCCAGCTTCTTGGTGAATTTGTAGAGTTAATGAGGAAATAGATGTAACAAGCTGGCACATAAGAAGCACCCAACAAGTGACCGGTTACCTGAACTCATGCAGGTACTGTGAAACTGACAGGTGATGGAGGAACAAGTGATTCAGGGTTAGAAAAAGGAGGCCTGGAAGCAGCAGGGCATATGGCTAGAGCCTGTTTCTGGAATGGTCCTGCAATGGACCCCCTCACTAGACTTCTTAGGCTTCTCTGGCACCATGTCTCCCCAGCCCCATCAAGATCTGCTCTCAGTAGCTCCTACCTTGCATAGAGTTTGTTAGGCAAATCTCACTACAGGTGAATAGCTGACCTCAGTGCAACGGGTTATGTAGAACCCAAAATACTGGAGCAGATGTGATCCCAACTATCGAGTCAAACCCCCTCACTTTATAGACGGGAAGCTTGGGACCCAGTGGGGAAGCACTTGCCTGAGGCCACAGGTCCAATCTGGTAGCAGTCTCATGCTAAGAAACCAGACTTTGTAATGCCTGGGTCAGATTCTTTTCTCTGTACGCTGGTGCCAGCTGAAGCACCCAGACTGGATCCTGACAAGGGAAGCCCGGGGCAAGAGCAGAGGTGGTGACGGAAAAACACACTCTTCCTGGCTCCTCAGGGGACTGCCTGGGGAAGGACTCTGGGGCTGGGGCCGAGGAGCAGAGCCCAACCTCTGATTCTCCTGCAGCAGCTTCTGGATCCGGCTGGAGATGTTCTGTTCTGTCTGCTTCAGCTGCTCCTGCAGCCGCTGCCGCTCTGCGTCGAGGTGGCGCTGGCGCTCACTCAGGCCCTGCTCCAGCCGGGACTGCTCCTGCAGCAGGGGGTGGGGGTCCTGAGCCCCTGGGACCCCCTCAGATGCTGTGAAGGGTACTGACTGGGGTTAGGAGGCTGTCTTTCCACCCCGCCTTGCCAGTCCTTTCTGTGTGGCCGCGGGCCAGCTCCTCCTGGCAGGCCTCAGAGTGTCCATCTGCACATGGGGAGGCTGGCCTGGGTGATCCGTAAGGGCCCTCCCAGGTGCTGGGGGACAGAAGGAAGTGACAGCTTCATCCCACTGCCTTTCCACACCCCAGGGGCCTCGCCCCAAGCCAGGAGGCCACTGGCTGGGGGGTGCAGCCAGGCTGGACCCTAGCAGGCAGCTCACAAACCTCCTTGACTGTCTGAAGGATCTCATCCTTCTGGCTGCTGCTCTGCTGAAGGAGCTGGGCGTGCTCCCGCTGCCCCAGTTCCAGGCGCCGTTCGAACTCGAGTTTCTCCAGCATCTTCTGTTCCTGCAAGACACAGATCCTGATGACTGTCAGCACAGGCCCTGGGGCAGTTAGGACACAGAAGTAGGGAGAATCCACCCCTTAACACCGACAGAGCAGGTTCCAAGTCTTCATGCTGAGCAACCCCCACTCCCCTCCTTCCAGGGCCCAACTGTAATAGAATAAGCTGTTAACAGGAAGAGGCTGGTGGTCTAGAGCCTGGGGCTGGGCTCAACCCCTCTGAGCCTCAGTCTCTGCACCTGTCCCATGGATGCTCTACCACACACCCGAGGCACGTGAGGATGCAGCAGACCATGCGTCTACGAGGAAGGCATTACTGTGACCTCTAATTCTGAGCTGGGAAGAAGTCATTTTCTCAAATATTTTCTGAGTTGATTTGAGATCTTTAATGAGAAAAGAGTGACAGAAGGGTAAAGGCATTTTCTTACCTTCCTCTTCTCATAGTCTGAGAACCTGTTCTGGGAGGAAAAAAAGACAGTGGTCAAGAGAGGGTGGCAGCAGTGGTTCTCCCTGGCATGGGCACCAGGAACCCCTGGGTGGCCTGATGTTATACAGACTCTGGCCCACCCCAGACTACTGCCTCAGAATGGTGGGGTCAGGGGACGAGGGGATCCGTACTGATCAAGGGCACCCGGTGGTTCCAGTGGACACCTGATGAGAACCCCTGGGCTGCCACTGTGTGCGTGACACCATAGGAGGGGGCTCTTCAAGACAGTTCTGGGATGCAGCCCTGAGCAGGGATGGTGGTCTGAAGAACAGAGCAGGAAATGGGATATCTGATGCCCATGGATGTCTGCGTAACACACCTACAGCACCCGGTTTCAGTCCACCAAAATATTCACAATGCACAAAGGTGTGGGGACAACTTCATGTAGAATTATTCAAAAGAGCAAAAACACTGGAAATAACTCACACATCTATCAGCGTCTGTCCGTAAGTCATGCTGCATCCATATAGTGGACTATTACACAACTGCCAATGGGGTGAATGTGTGTGATCCCTCACCTGTGTGTAGCACGATTCTACTTTTGCAAAAACATCATCAAGAAAACTCAACTTTCAGCATATGTGTGTATGTATTGAGTCAAAGGTCAGGAAGGACAGTCATTAATCAGTCAACGATGACTACCTCCAGGCAACGGGAGTGCAGGGTGGAAGGGCTGACATTCACTTGGTTTGTAATTGTCTGTATTGTTTAAATTTATTATAAGGAGCAGGTATATTGTTGGAGCAACATTTATTATAAGGAGCAATTCTATTATTGATGTTTAATTAATTATTGATGTAATTAAACATCAATACATACATACACAAGAGTTAGGCTTTTTTTTTTTTGAGACGGAGTTTCGCTCTTGTTGCCCAGGCTGGAGTGCAGTGGCACAATCTTGGCTCACTGCAACCTCCACCTCCCGGGTTCAAGCAATTCTCCTGCCTCAGCCTCCTGAGTAGCTGGGAAAACAGGCACCCACCATCACACCTGGCTGATTTTTTGTATTTTTAATAGAGACCAGACTGGCCAGCATGGTGAAACCCCATCTCTACTAACAAAATGCAAAACTTATCCAGGCGTGGTGGCGGGTGCTTGTAATCCAAGCTACTCGGGAGGTTAAGGCAGGAGAATCGCTTGAACCTGAGAGGCAGAGGTTGCAGTGAGCTGAGGTCATGCCACTGCACTCCAGCCTGGGCCACAGAGTGAGATTGTCTCAAAAAGAAAAAAGAAAACAATTCTATCATCCTCGAAAATTCCCTCAAGCCACTTCCTCATCAAATCCTCTTCCCACTCCAGCCACTGGCAACTACCTATCTGCTTCCTTTTTTTGTTTTGAGTTTTCTTTTTCTTTTTTGAGACAGAGTCTAGCTCTGTTACCCAGGGTGGGGTGCAGTGGCGTAATCTTGGCTCACTGCAAACTCCAACCTCCTGGGCTTAAGCCATCCTCCCACCTTAGCCTCCCTAGTAGCTGAGGCCACAGGCACGTGCCACCATGCCTGGCTAATTTTTTTGTATTTTTTGTAGAGACAGGGTCTCGCCACATTGCCCAGGCTGGTGTTGATTGAGTTTTCTTTTTAAACGTAAGAATGGAAATAGACTAGCCCATCCTGTTCTGCAATCTGCCCTTTTCACTAATCCATGCATCCCGGCGAGCCGAGGCTCAAATGCTCCATCTCATGGTGTGCACATGACCCAGGGGCAGCCCCTTCCCACCGACAAACATTTGGGGGGCATCCAATACTACAAATAAGGCTGCAACAAACACTCCTGCAAGTCTCCTCGTGTAAGCATTTCTCTTGGGTATACATTGAGAAGCAGAACTTCTGGATCACGGGCTGTGCCCATGAAAATTTTTGACATCTGGAGGGTGTGGTGGTTCACACCTGTAATCCCAGCACTTTGGGAGGCCAAGGTGGGCAGATCACTTGAGGTCAGGAGTTTGTGACCAGCCTGGCCAACATGGTGAAACCCCATCTCTACTAAAAATACAAAATTAGCCAGGCATGGTGGTGCAGGAGGCTACTTGGGAGGCTGAAGCAGGAGAATCGCTTGAACCCGGGAGGTGGAGGTTGCAGTGAGCCGAGATTGCACCACTGCACTCCAGCCTGGGCAACAAAGTGAGAAAAAAAAATTTTTTTTTGACATCTACTGTCAAATTATCCTCCAAAGTAGTGATATCAATTTTCACTCCCAAGAGCAGTTTATGAGGACACCTGTTTCCCACACTCTGGCCAACAGAAATTGTCATGTCAAAATGTGTGCCAATCTCGAGGAAGGAAATGGTATTTCAATGTTGTTTTAACTTACATGCCTCTCCCCTGATTACCAGCAAAGTTGGCATTTTTAAATGTTTGTTTGTTGAGATGGAGTCTCACTCTGTCACCTGGACAGGCTGGAGTGCAGTGGCGCAATCTCGGCTCACTTCAACTGCTGCCTCCTGAATTCAAGTGATGCTTGTGCCTCAGCCTCCCGAGTAGCTGCGATTACATGTGCACGCCACCATGCCTGGCTAAGTTTTGCATTTTCAGTAGAGACAGGGTTTTACTACATTGACCAAGCTGGTCTCAAACTCCTGGCCTCAAGTGATACACCTGCCTTGGCCTTCCAATATTTTTTCTATTGGGATGGTTTTCTTCTTACTGATTGGAAAGAGTTCTTTCTACGTTCAATCTATGAATCCTTTAGCAAGTGACTATGTTGCAAATATTTTCTGAGAATGTGAACTGGCACAATTTTCCCATACAGCCTTCTCCTCCCTCTCTAATTCTTGTTGAACTATAAAATAATAATAATAAAATCCCAAAAGCATTCCCAGCAGCAGTGGAAAATGGGAAAGGGTGGCATCTAGGAATCAGAGATTAAGAGTCACTGGAAGATATGAAGCCAAATTTCTGGCAGCTGGCACTCCTGCCCGGTGATGGCCTCCCCTATCTACCATCCAGCAGAGGACCCTGGATCGTGAGCCTTGGGGATGGGGGCAGAGGGTACACCCAGGCTAATGTGGCAAACCCTTTGAGCTTCATCCTCCATGTCGTCCTGTGCTAGCTTATCGCCAGAACCTGACAGGGCCAGCCAGTCACTGGTGCTCACACATGTCTGTCTGACTCCTTCACTAGACCCAGAGCATGGTGGGTGTGTGTTCCAGACAGTGAGTGGCATTTGGTTCAGAAGTATTTGCTGAGAGATAGCAATGAATACTGCAGATACAATCCCTATTCTCACAAAGCTTCACCCAGCACGGGAGACAGACATGAGACGGATCATTTCCCAGAGTTCCTCATCAATTTAGCACTGTGATAAGTGCTACCAAGGAACTGTGCAGGGCACTCTGAGAACACACAACAGGAGACCTGACCTGGATTGGAGCTTCTCAGAGGATGTAATGTTTAAACTGAGAACTGAAGGAGGCTGAGCATGGTGGCTCATGCCTATAATCCCAGCACTTTGGGAGTCTGAGGCGGGAGGATCACTTGAGCCCGGGAGGTTGAGGCTGCAGTGAGCTATGATTGCACCACTGCACTCCAGCCTGGGCGACAGAGCAAGACCCTGTCTCAAAAAAAGGGGGGAAGAAAAAAAAAGAACTGAAGGATAAGACAAGTGAGTGAGGAGATTCCAGACTGAGGGAGCTGCTTATTCAAAGGTCCTGAAGAGGGAAGGATCGTGGTTAGTTCAGGGAACAGACAGCAGCAGGGCACAGCTTGTGCTTGGCAAGCTGGTGGGATGAGGCTGCCACAGCAGGCCTTGAAAAAGCAGTTCAACTTGTCGGGAGGCCAGTTCTAGTTCTATGGAGGAATCTGGGAGCTGCAGCTCTGAACCATGCAGCCCCCTTCCATTCCCAGCTCCCTCAACACACACACATGCACACGCACGCACACGCACATGCACACACACGCACACGCACGCACACACAGACGCACACGTACATACATATGCGTGCAGCAGGCTGGCTTGTCTTACCTGCCACTCTAATTCCTCCCTTGAGAATCTGTCCGTGGGCCCATCGGGGCTGTCCCGAGAGTTCTCGGTTCCATCTTGCTCCAGAACAGGCAGCAAGTACTGAGAAGGGGGGTAGTATTCCAGCCCTGACTCTGTAAGAGAGGAGACACAAGCTGACCAGGAGGGAGGAGACAGCTGAGGTACCCGGAGACACCCGCTCCCACTGCCAGAGCAGCCGGCCCTGCCCTGACTCAGCCACTGCTCTCCTCTTCCCTAGGCTGGGCGCTCTGTGGTTTTCACCGGTCCTAGCCCTGGGCCTGGAATGTGGCAGGGGCTCAGTAAATGTCAGCAGAGTGAGTCAATGGGTACTGGCTACACCTTCCACCCAGGTGAGAATGAGGTGATGAAAAAGCCTGAGATAAGAAGTAAAACCTGGGTCCTAGATCCAGCTCTACCAATAATTCCCTGAATGTGAGACCTTGGGCAAGATGCTTTCTTTCTCTGGCCATGTATTGTTTTGTCTGTAAAACTCCAAAGGGTTCATACCTTAGACCCACTTCCTATTTGGCTGTCTGTCTTTTTCCTGTTGATTTGTAGGTGCTCTTTATATATTGTAGTTAATAACCTTAGGTCTATAATATGTTGTAACTATCTTCTTCCAGGTGATAACTGGTCTTCTAACTTTGATGATGGTGTCCTTCCGGGGTAAACACGTTGTAAGTTTTGATGTACTCAAAGTTATCATTTTCCCCTCATGGGAAGGATACAGTCAGGTCACAAGAAATGCTAAAAATGGGCAGAATACATATGAAAAATATCCACAGAATCAAGGAAGTGACATTAGAATAATAATGGGCTCTCTTCTTATCCGTCCAATTAGCAGAGTCTTTAAGATAATACTGCTTGTTACGCAGGTTGTGAAGGGGGAGAAAGGTCCTCCCAGCCACTCCTCATGCGATGGACACAGGTGGGACCTCTTCCCAGGGCACCCTAGGGTGCTCATGCCCTCTCACCCACCCTAGGGGAAAGTGCACACAGTGACAGACAGGTGTCAGTTCAAATGTTCAGAACAGCAGGAAACTGGAAATGCCCTCCGTGTTCACCACAGGGATGGCTACGAAGCTACTGGCACCACCACATGAAATCCTGTGACCAGTTCAAGGGGATATTCAAACCATATTATGAGACCGGAAAAAACCCAAGACTTTTCTTGAGAGAAAAAAAAAGCAAGGCATAGAATCACATCATATGATATCTTTCATGGTTTCTTTAATGTCTATTTTTATTTTTATTTATTTATTTTCATTTTTTGAGATGGAGTCTTGCTCTCTCACCGGGCTGGAGTGCAGTGGTGCAATCTCTGCTCACTGTAACCTCCGTCTCCTGGGTTCAAGCGATTCTCCTGCCTCAGCCTCCCAAGTAGTGGGATTATAGGCATGCACTACTACGCCCAGTTAATTTTGCATTTTTAGTAGAGACAGGATTTCGGCATGTTGGTCAGGCTGGTCTCGAACTCCTGACCTCAGGAGATCCGCCCATCTTGGTCTCCCAAAGTTATGGGATTACAGGCGTGAGCCACCACACCCAGCCTCTTTAATGTTTTTAAAAAGGTCAAAAAACAAATTATATATATATATATACTTCTACATAGTTTAGGTAAATTGAAAAATTATTTCTTGGCCAGGCATGGTGGCTCACGCCTGTAATCCCAGCACTTTGGGAGGCTGAGGCAGGTGGATCACGAGGTCAGGAGTTCAAGACCAGCCTGACCAACATTTAGTACAATATTTTTGTACTAAAAATACAAAAATTAGCTGCGTGGTGGTACACGCCTGTATTCCCAGCTACTCAGGAGGCTGAGGCAGGAGAATCGCTTGAACTTGGGAGGCGGAGGTTGCAGTGAGCCAAGATTGTGCCACTGCACTCCAGCCTGGGTGACACCGAGACTCTGTCTCAAAAAATAAAAAAATAAAAAAAATTATTTCTTGCTGGGCGTGGTGGCTCACGCCTGTAATCCCAGCACTTTGGTAGGTCGAGGCGGGTGGATCACCTTAGGTCAAGAATACGAGACCAGCCTGGTGAACATGGCGAAACCCTGTCTCTACTAAAAATACAAAAATTAGCCAGGCGTGGTGGCAGGCGCCTGTAATCCCAGCTACTCAGAAGGCTGAGAAGGGAGAATCGCTTCAACCCGGAGGGACGGGGGCTGCAGTGAGCCAAGATCTTGCCACTGCACTCCAGCCTGGGTGACAGAGTGAGACTCCATCTCAAAAAAAAAAAAAAAAAAACCAAAGAAAAAAGAAAAATTACTTCTCAAGCTGTGTAGTAGGTATACATACGTTCACTCCTTTATTCTTTATGACTAGCATATATCTAAATATTGCATAATTTCATTTTTTCTTTTTTTTTTTGAGAAGGAGTCTCACTCTATCATCCAGGCTGGAGAGCAGTGGCGTTCATTCTACCTCCCTTGAATTCCACCTCCTGGGTTCAAGCAATTCTCCTGCCTTAGCCTCGTGAGTAGCTGGGACGATGGGTGCCCACCACTGCGCATTTTTGTGTCTTTAGTAGAGACGGGGTTTCATGTTGGCCACGCTGGTCTGGAACTCCTGACCTCAAGTGATCCACCTGCCTGGGCCTCCCAAAGTGCTGGGATTACAGGCGTGAGCCACCGTGCCCAGTCAAAATCTTTTTTTTTTTTTTGAGACAGAGTTTTGCTTTTGTTGTCCAGGCTGGAGTGCAATGGCGCATTCTTGGCTCACTGCAACCTTTACCTCCCGGGTTCAAGTGATTCTCCTGCCTCAGCCTCCTGAGTAGCTGAGATTACAGGCGTGCATCACTACGCTCAGTTAGTTTTTGTATTTTCAGTAGAGACGGGGTTTCACCATGTTGGTCAGGCTGGTCTGAAACTCCCGACCTCAGGTGATCCACCCGCCTCGGCCTCCCAAAATGCTGGGATTACAGGCGTGAACCACCACGCCTGGCCCAAAATCCTTTTTTTTTTTTTTTTTTCCGTTAAACACAAGGTCTCTCTGTCACCTGGGCTGGAGTGCAATGGCGCGATCTTGGCTCACTGCAATCTCCGCTTCTTAGGCTCAAGCAATCCTCCCACCTAAGCCTGCTGAGCAGCTGGCGTTACAGGTGTGCCACCAAGCTGGGCTAAGTTTTGCATTTTTTGTAGAGATGAAGTTTTGCCATGTTGCACATGTTGAACTCCTGGGCTCAAGCGATCCACCCGCCTTGGCCTCCCAAAATGTTGGGATTACAGGTGTGAGCCACCTTGTTCAGCCCCAAAATCTTTTAAAGAAAATAAAGGCTTTGGTCTAGCTAACTCAGCCATTGGCCAGGGTGTACACTGGAATCACCTGTTGCTCGAAGACTCTGATTTGCATATGTGCGGGCTGGTGGCTATGACTGTAGCCACCCCCCTGCACTTTCTTTTAAAGTAAAATATAACATACATAAAGAAAAGAGCACAAAATCTTTCTCTCTCTCTCTTTTTTAAGATTAGTCAAGTGCAGCGGTGAGAAGAGGGGAACGAGTAGAACAAGGACTTAAATCTGTAATTGACTGTGAGCAATCAATCGAGATAACTCATCGCCTTTGGGCCAACCGAGAGCACAGAATCTTCACGCAGAGCTTGATGAATGTTTAAAGGTGAACACACTCTCAGGACCAGGAACCAGTGCTGGTTCAAAGCTTTGTGGTGACTGACATGAGCATGTATTCCTTTGTGTCTGGCTCCTTGCACTCCACATTGTTTGTGAGACTCATCTAGGTTGTTGGAAGGAGCAGTGGCTCATTCTTTCCACTTGCTGTGTGGTATCCACACATGAGTATAAAAGTTTAGTTATCCATTCTACTCCTGATGGACATTAAAGCTGTTTCCAGTTTGGACTGGTATAAATAGTGCTGCTAGGAACATTTTTGCACATGGCTTTTGGCATTTATTCATATGCATCTCTGTTGGGCATTGATACAGTCTGGCCCTGTGTCCCCGCCTAAATGTCTGACTTCTAACCCCCACGTGTTGGGGGCGGGACCTCGAGGGAGGTGATTAGATCATGGAGCAGTCCCCCTATGCTATTCTCATGGCGGTGGGTGAGTTCTCACGAGATCTGAGGATTTTATAAGGGGATTCCCTCTTCACTTGGCACTCATTCTCTCTCCTGCTGCCCTGGAAAGAGGTGCCTTCCACCATGATTATGTTTCCTGAGGCCTCCCCGGCCATGTGAAACTGTGAGTCAATTAAACTTCTTTTCTTTATAAAGAATTTCTTCATAGAAATTGGGAATTTCTCCATAGCAGTGTGAGAACAGACTAACAGAGGCATGTACCTAGGAATGGAACTCATGGGCCATAGGATATTTGAATGTTCAGCTTGAGTAGATATTGAGAATAATTTTTAAGGCAATTTTCACTTTACCTTCCCACCTGCAGTATATGGAAGTTCCTGTTGCTCCCACATCTTTGCTAATTCTTGGTATTGCCAGGTCAATTTTGGCCATTTTATTTTATTTATTTTTTTGAGATGGAGTCTCACTCTGTCGCCCAGGCTGGAGTGCAGTGGCACAATCTTGGCTTACTGCAAGCTCCGCCTCCCGGGTTCACAACATTCTCCTGCCTCAGCCTCCTGAGTAGCTGGGACTACAGGTGCCCACCACCATGCCTGGCTAAGTTTTTTTGTATTTTTAGTAGAGACGGGGTTTCACTGTGTTAGCCAGGATGGTCTCGATCTCCTGACCTCATGATCCACCTGCCTCGGCCTCCCAAAGTGCTGGGATTACAGGTGTGAGCCACCGCACCCAGCCTATTTTTTGTTTTTTATTTCTGGTTGACTTGTCAGCAGGAAGTTTGTTTGTTTTTTCCATTGAAAACTTTTGGCCATTTTAGTGGGTGTGTTGAAGTATCTCTCTGCAGTTTTAATTTGCATTTTCCCATTGACTAAGATGATGTTGTGCACTTTTTTCAGATACTGTTCCTTATCTGTATATCATCTCTCTCTTTTTTTTTTTCTTTTTGAGATGGAGTTTTGCTCTGTCACCCAGATTGGAGCACAGTGGCACAATCTCAGCTCACTGCAACCTCTACCTCCCAGGTTCAAGTGATTCTCCTGCCTCAGCCTCCTAAGTAGCTGGGATTACAGGTGCCTGCCACCATGCCCAGTTAGTTTTTGTATTTTTAGTAGAGACGGAGTTTTACCATGTTGACCAGGCTGGTCTCAAACTCCTGACCTCAGGTTATCTGCCCACCTCAGCCTCCCAAAGTGCTGGCATTACAGGTGTGAGCCACTGTGTGGACATTCTCTTGTAAAAATTCTTAGTCAAGTCTTTTGCTAATGTCTTCCTCGTGGATCTGTAGGATTTCTGTTTATAGTCCAGATCCCAGTCCTCTGTTGGATATGTATGTATTGCAAATATCATCTCTAACTTTATGGCTTTCCTTTTCTTTCCCTAAATGGTATCTTTTGAGGAAGAGAAATTTTGGTTTTAATTAAACCATTTTTTAATTTGTTTGTTTTTGTTTTTGTTTTTGAGATAGGGTACCGCTCTGTTGGAGTCTTGCTCCAGGCTGGAGTGCAGTGGCATCATTACAGCTCAGGCTGAAGTGATCCTTCCACCTCACTCTCCCAAGTAGCTGCAAACACAGGCACATGCCACCACGCCTCGCTGATTTTTGTATTTTTTTTTGTAGAGACAGGGTTTCACCATGTTGCCTAAGCTGGTCTCAAACTCCTGGGCTCTAGATCCTCCTGCCTTGGCCTCCCATAGAGCTGGGATTACAGGCGCAAGCCACCATGTCCAGCCTTAATTAAATCAACTGTACCAATCTTTTATAATGAGTACTGCCTGTCTCCTGTTTAAGGAAGAGGTTAAAGTTCATTTTTTCCACAGGGACATCCAGTTGATCCAGAATCAGCTATTGAAAAGACCATCCTTCCCCACTGTTTTGCAAAGGCCATAAGTCAGGTTATCATAGGCATGTGTGCATGTGTGTCTGGGTTGCGTTCTGAAAGTCCCACAGGTGACCAGAACCACTAAGAACTTCCAGCCTGACAGGGCATCCTGCTCTCCTCCCGCCTCCAGCCAGTGCTGGCTCTGGGTTTTAGCTCCTTCTGCTGTGCGTCTCTCTCCTGGATGACCCGACAGCCTCCTAACTGGTCCTGTCCTGCACTCTTTCTTTCCTCCTCCAATCCCTTCTCCTCCCTGCAGCCTAATGACTGATTACATGCTCTCCCACTGGACACTGGGCCTGGGCACGGTCTTTGGCTTCCCCCATCTCTCTTCTCTCTGCTTCCTCACTCCAGCTACACTGGCCCTCTCTCTGTCAAACTTCCCATCAAGGCCCTTCCATATGCACCTGCTGGCAGAACAGCTTTCTGCTTTTTTCTAAATCTTAACCATGACTCGTGTCAGTGGAGCCACACTCTCAAAGATAGGCCTTCCCCATGGCCCCAAAATATATCAGCTGCGCCACTGTACTCCTGTAACCAGTCTGTAACTCTTTCCCTGTCTAATCGCTTGTTTTGCCAGCTTCCGTTGCCAGACCTCGAACTCCAAACAGGTAGGCACTGTGGCCATTTCTTTCCTTTTTTTGAGACGGAGTCTTGCTCTGTCGCCCAGGCTGGAGTGCAGTGGTCGGATCTTAGCTCACTGCAAGCTCCGCCTCCCGGGTTTATGTCTTTCTCCTGCCTCAGCCTCCCGAGTAGCTGGGACTACAGGCACCCGCCACCATGCCCGGCTAGTTTTTTGTATTTTTTAATAGAGACGGGGTTTCACTGTGTTAGCCAGGATGGTCTCGATCTCCTGACCTTGTGGTCTGCCCATCTCAGCCTCCCAAAGTGCTGGGATTACAGGCTTGAGCCACCGCGCCCGGCCACTGTGGCCATTTCTTTCTGTCTCTGCTGTTCCCCAGCCTGGGCTGGCACAGGGTGGCCGTGGGGGTCATGGTTCCTCAGTGAGGGGAGGAGGCGGTGGCCTGGCTTTACCTTTGCAGAGGAACTGCAGGATGGCCGCGGTGCCGGCACCACACACCTCCCGCGGTGGGTAGACCATGGCCGAGGCGTCGAGGCTCAGCATCTGCAGACACAAGGGAAACCCGCTTTACAGTGCAGTTCACTACCGGTGCAACCAGAGACCACATGATTTCCTTATCAATCTGTGTGTCCTCTGTCGCCTTTACCCAGCAGGCATGGCCTGACAGCAGAGGTGACGGAGCTATCTTGTTACTTACAGCTGCATTGCCAGTGCCTGGGATGACTGCAGGCAGGCAGTGTGATACCCTACCTTGTTTTAACCTGAGTGACTCTCTCCTAGCAGAGAGAGAGCCAGACAGACTCCATTTTAGTTTCTTCACTGGCAGCCCCTTTTACCTCCCTCCCTCAAGGGCATAACTAGTGTAAACTGACTCAAAGCACATGCAGGAATGCACTTACTTACTGATAAGATATAGAGGCAAGCTGCACCAGCAGCTCCTGGGGAGACCCGCGAGGTGGATGACACACAAAACCCTGGCGTTTATCTCTCTGTGATAGTTTAAGCCCCTGCGCCTGGAACTGTTGATTTTTTGTAACTGCTTTTGTAACCAATTAATTTTTTAACTTTTTGCCAGTTCTGCTTCTGTAAAAATTGCTTCAGCTAAACTCCCTCCTCCCCTGTTTAGACCACGGTATAAAAACAAAACTAGGCCGGGCGCGGTGGCTCAAGCTTGTAATCCCAGCACTTTGGGAGGCCGAGACGGGCGGATCACGAGGTCAGGAGATCGAGACCATCCTGGCTAACACGGTGAAACCCCGTCTCTACTAAAAAATACAAAAATCTAGCCGGGTGACGTGGCGGGCGCCTGTAGTCCCAGCTACTTGGGAGGCTGAGGCAGGAGAATGGCGTGAACCCGGGAGGCGGGGCTTGCAGTGAGCTGAGATCTGGCCACTGCACTCCAACCTGGGCGGCAGAGCGAGACTCTGTCTCAAAAAAAAAAAAAAACAAAAAAACAAAACTAGCCCCTTCCTTGGTGCCAAGAGAAGTTTGAGCGTTATCCGCCTCTTGGTAGCTGGCTAATAAAGGACTCCTTAATTTGTCTCAAAGTGTGGCATTTCTCTATAACTCGCTTGGTTACAACAGAAGCAAGCACTTTTTTACATTTTTCTAAGACAAGGTCTCCCTCCCATCGCCCAGACTGGAGTGCAGTGGCACGACCACTGCAGTCTCGACCTCCCCAGGTTTAAGCGATCCTCCCACTTCAGCCTCCTGAGTAGCTGGGACTATATGCACGCAGCACCATGCCTAACTCTTGTATTTTTTGTAGAGATAAGGTCCTACTATGTTGCCCAGGCTGGTCTCAAAGTTTTGGACCCAAGCAATTAGCCTGCCTCCCAACGTGCTGGAATTATACGTGTGAGTCATGCCCCCGGCCTCTCAGTTCACTTTGGATAAATACATAAGTGAGTGAAGAAAAGGAAGTTATAGGACAGCATATAGCCTATGATTCCACTGGCTGGGTGCAGTGGCTCATGCCTGTAATCCCAGCACTTTGGGAGGCCAAGGTGGGAGGATCACTTGAGCCCAGGAGTTCGAGACCAGCCTGGGCAACATAGTGTGACCCTAACTCTATTAAAAAAAAAAAAATACATATATATATATATATGATTCTTCCTTTGTTAGATAATACATTCATACACTTTCACATTAATATTTTATAGAAAAAAATTCGAGGAATATATATCAAACTCAAAGTAGTTTCCTCGAAAAGGAGATTCTGGGTTACTTACTACATGAAATGCTACTATTATTATTATTATTATTATTATTATATATATATTTTTTGAGACGGAGTCTCGCTCTGTTGCCCAGGCTGGAGTGCAGTGGCCGGATCTCAGCTCACTGCAAGCTCCGCCTCCCGGGTTCCCGCCATTCTCCTGCCTCAGCCTCCCGAGTAGCTGGGACTACAGGTGCCCGCCACCTCGCCCAGCTAGCTTTTTGTATTTTTTAGTAGAGACGGGGTTTCACCGTGTTAGCCAGGATGGTCTCGATCTCCTGACCTCGTGATCCACCCGTCTCGGCCTCCCAAAGTGCTGGGATTACAGGCTTGAGCCACTGCACCCGGCCTATTATTATTTTTTGAAACAAAGTCTTGCTCTGTGGCCCAGGCTGGAGTGCAGTGGTGTGATCTCGGCTCACTACAACCTCTGCCGTCCCGGTTCAAGCAATTCTCCTGCCTCAGCCTCCTGAGCAGCTGGAACCATAGGCATGCACCACCACACCCAGCTAATTTTTGTATTTTTAGTAGAGATGGGGTTTCACCATGTTGGCCAGGCTGGTCTTGAACTCCTGACCTCAAGTGATCCACCCACCTCGTCCTCCCAAAGTGTTAGGATTACAAGCTTGAGCCACTATGCCTGGCAGAAATGTTTCTTAATATTTGCATTTTTTTTTTTTTTTTTTTTACAATATACAGTATGAATTTTAAATTCTGTAATGACAAAAGTTTATCTGCACACACATGCAGATGCCTCCGTGTTTATGAAGCCCAGGAAGCAGGGGCCTCAGCTCACAGCCACAGAACTGCTCCGTCCACGGTATGAGTTGTGTTGGACCCAGACCTCCCCCTGCCAAACTCTGACTTCCCATAGGCCCTCTGATCCCACCAAGTGCTGGCAGGCACTGATATCCTCTCTGCCTGGGTATCAGGGGAGTTCTGGAAAAGGAGAAGGCCTGGGAAGCTCTGATTTTGCTGTAGCACAAGTGGCTGGGTGGGAAGGGTGGCTCAGGTGCCCCAGCCCTGGCCAGCCCAGCCCTCACATGGTGGGTGTTGAGTGAATGTGCTTTGCACAGGGGAGTGGGAGACTGCCCCAGGGAAGAGGAACTGACCGCCCAGATGCTGAGGGCCCAACAGCAGAAACCCCCATACCAGGAAGCAAATAAACCCCACGTGGGTGCTCTTAGTCACCATCAGTAAAGCGAGGTGGCTTAAGGGCACGGACTCTGGGCTATACCAGGATGCTGGCTACAAGCCACGTGTGGCCATTTACGGTTACATTTTAATTAACTGAAAATAAATCTGATTTAAAGTTTGGGTCCATGGTTGGTTGCAGTCACTACATTTCAAGGACCCAGTAGCTACAAGTAGCCAGGGTGGCCATGTTAGCTGCACAGATTATAGAGGATTCTCATAGTGGGCAGCAGGAGCAGTGAGTGGACACTGCTGTGCCACAGACACCGCTGTGGCTTCAGATCCTGGCCCACTGCATGCTGGCTGTGTGTTTGCTTGATCAGGACCCTTAGTGTCCTGGGGCTGTGGTCCCCTCATAGCCAAACAGGCAGTATTACCGACCCGGTGAGCTGTTTGGTAGGCGGCGTGGGTGACACCTGAAGAAGATGTTGCCCATAGTACAGCATGAACTCAGAATGGTTATCTCACCCTAAAAGAAGGTTTGTCCGAGTTGCCACCAAGAAACTCAAAAGATTTTTTTTTATGGAATCAAAATAAAATGAAGTGTCTAGGTTGGGTACGGTGGCTCACGCCTGTAATCCCACCCACTTGGGAGGCAAGGCCGGAAGATTGCTTGAGCCCAAGACTTCGAGACCAGCCTGGGCAACATAGTGGGACCTCATCTCTACGAAAAATAAAAAAATTAGTCAAATGTGATGGGGTACACCTGTGGTTCCAATTTCTTGGGAGGCTGAGGAGGAGGATCTCTTGAGTCCAGGAGTTTGAGGCTGCAGTGAACTATGACTGAGTCACTGCACTTCAGCCTGGGTGACAGCATGAGGCCCTGTCTCAAAGAAGAAAAACTTGAAGTATCTAGAACTCCTACTAGATGTCGAGGATGGCTTCAGGATTGGGAACGTGCTCTGAGCTGTGTTGTCTAAAATGGGAGCCACTAAGGACCCATGGCTATTTAAACAGAAATTAATTAAAATTCAACGAAATCAGTTCCTGACTGTACACACAAGCCACATTCCAGGTGCTCGATAGATACACATGGCCAGCGGCTGCTGCTCTAGACAGCACGGTCACTGAACATTTCCATCACTGCAGAAAGTTCCAGTGGGCAGCAGAGAGGACAAGCCACGTTGGCCCGTCTCCCCAGCCGGCCCTTCCTCAGGCAGGAGGGCCTCAGCTGCTGAGGTCAGTCCTTCCTCTGCTGTCTCTGTGCTCACCCGCACACTCTGACACAGAAGCTTCTGCTCGGCAGGCTGGGCTGGCTGAGAGTGGGTCAACTCCAGGCCACTCCGGAATGCTGGCCAGACTGCGTGCCACCATGAATGCAGAAGTCCCTGTTCCAGAAGCTGAGTTGTTCAGAGGTGGGGAGCACAGACATCAGCTTCAGATGGCCTGGTTTACAACCATCTCTGCTGTCAGTGACTGCGTGGCCCTTGCGCAAGTTTCTTAAACTGCCTGTGCCTCAGTTTCTTCATCTACAAAGTAGCACAATAGTATCTGCCTCACAAGAGTTCTATGATGATTCCAGGTTATGCCCAGTTTTAGAAAGCCCCAGATGAAGGTGAGCCACCTCATCGGCACGACTGTGAGAGCCACCTTCCCTGAGCAGCGGCCCTGTCAGTGTCTGTCATGGGCTGAACTGTGTCCCCCTCCCAAGTTCCTATGTGGAAATCCTAATCCTCGTCCCTCAGAATGTGGCTGTATGTGGAGATAGCATCTTTAAGGAGGTAATTAAGTTAAAAGGGGATCATTAGGCTGGGCCCTAATCCAATATGACTGGTGTGCTTCTAAGAGGAGGACATTTGGACACGGACATGTACACAGGGAAGATGAGGTGAAGACACAGGGAGGGAAGACAGCACCTCCGAGCCAAGGAGAGAGGCCTCAGAAGTCACCAGCCCTGCCAACACCTTGATCTTGGACTTCTAGCCTGTAGAACTCCCCTGGCCTGGGTAATTCTGAAACCCCATCCTGACGGCTCCCTAACTACTTCTCTCCCCTGCAGCTTTCTGGGCCCCGTATCACACAGGCTTAGCAGCTTCCAACCACATCACTTCCCCGCCCCTCCCTGAGACAACCTGTGCTTCCCACCACCTGCCTCCTGCACCTGGGTTGCCCCTGTTATCCAGGTCTGCTCAGAATCTTTTTCTCTTTTTTTGGAGACAAAGTCTTGCTTTGTTGCCCAGGCTGGAGTGCAACTGAGCAATCACAGCTCACTGCAATCGCCGCCTCCTGGGTTCAAGCAATTCTCCTGTCTCAGCCTTCCCCGAGTAGCTGGGATTACGGGTGCACACCACCATGCCTGGATAATTTTTTGTATTTTTAGTAGGGACAGGGTTTCACCACGTTGGCTAGGCTGGTCTCAAACTCCTAACCTCAAGTGATCCACCCACTTTGGCCTCCCAAAGTGCTGGGATTACAGGCGTGAGCCATGGCACCCAGCCCAGAAATCTTATTCCTCCTTCAAGGTCTGGTTTGAATATCACAACTTTTTTTTTTAACTTTTTTTTTTTTTTCCTCCTGCAACTTTTAAGTTCAGGGGTACATGTGCAGGATGTGCAGTTTTGTTACAAAGGTAAACATGTGCCACGGTGGTTTGCTGCACAGATCATCCCATCACCCAGGTATTAAGCCCAGCATTCATTAGCTTTTCTTCCTGACGCTCTGCCCACAACCCCGCTCTGACAGGCCTCAGTGTGTGTTGTTCCCCCACCAACAACTTTCTTAAAGTGTCAGGCTCTTCTGGATTCAGCTTTATTTCTTCTTCTTTCTTAATGTATGTTTTTCTGCCTCTATTATGGCAGCAAAAGTCATATAATTACAAATGTTCACGTTGGCCTCTCTACAAGCTTCCAAGGACCATGCCTTGGGATCTCTGTGATCCTGGCACTGTGAGATCAGGGCAGGCACTCAGTAATGTGGGAGAGGGGAGGTGGGCAGGCCAGAGAGCACCCCAGGCAAAAACAGCTTCCCATTTACCTCCAGGGTTCGAACGTGAGCCAGCATCTGCGGCAACCTCTGGATCTCGTTTCCACTGATGTTGAGGGTACGCAGGCTTCGAAGCTCCCCCAGGGTGTCTGGAAGCTCCTTCAGCTTGTTGTCTGTGGAGACCCCAATAGCACAGCTCAACACCCCCAAATCTCCATCACGAGCTTCCTGCCTGATGCCCACTGGGAGCCACTCTGGCCTCTGGGGCACACATCAGGTCCTAGGTCCTGAGGTTTCATAGGATCAAGAAGGTGGAGTTCCAGTTCAAGTCCCCACTCCACCAATTACTAGCCACGAGACTTTAGACAACTGGCTTTGCCTCCCTGTGCCAGTTTTCTCACTTGGAAAATGGGGACAACACTGCTACCCAGCCTTATAAGAACATGGGGAGATTGTAGGTTCAGGTAGATGATGTGTGAGGTCCTCTGCACACGGCCCCTCACGCTGTAATGACTGAGCAATGGGGTGCCACTGTTGTTCTCATTAGTCATATGTTACAGTCGATAAATGGAGGCACTCTGTGCAGGAAGTGCTTAAGGACAGTGAGGAGAAGGGAGAGAGAGGTGGGTGTGGCGAGCAGAGCGCGCCTGTGGGTAAGGCACCTATGCAGCAGTCTTGGCTCTGTCACCATCCCACTGGGTGCTCTTGAGCGAGTCACACTCGATTTCCTGGGCCTTGTTTTCCTCATGTGTAAACTGGGGATGGTATCACCGCCCTCAGCCTGCCCCGTGGACTCCTCAGGAGGCTTGTTGTGTCGCTGGAGATAGAAGCGCTGCTCAGAAACTTACTGCAGCCACACAGCCCTGGCTCCGAGGAGCCACAGGAATGCTCCCGACAGCCTGTCTCTGGTTACCATGGAGACAGCTGACCCAGCAGGAGTCAGTCCATTTACAGCGACCCCTGGAGACTGGCTGCCTTCCCGCTCAATGGCTCCGGGGCGGGGCAGCCTGTGGATCCCGGCCAGAATGGCCCAGAGCTGATGGAAGGTCACACGGACACGGCTTCTTGGTCCTTACCTTTAACATTGAGAGTCTGGAGCTGGGTCAGGTTCCCAATGGAACGCGGGAGCTGCATCAGTTGATTCCTTTCCACGTTTAAGACCTAAGAAAAAGGAAGAGGTGGCCGGGCGCAGTGGCTCATGCCTGTAATCCCAGCACTTTGGGAGGCGGAGGCAGGTGGATCACAAGGTCAGGAGTTCAAGATCAGCCTGGCCAACATAGTGAAACCCCATCTCTATTGAAAATACAAAAATTAGCTGGGCATGGTGGCACACGCCTGTAGTCCCAGCTACTCGGGAGGCTGAGGCAGGAGAATCGCTTGAACCCAGGAGACGGAGGTTGCAGTGAGCTGAGATGGTGCCATTGCACTCCGGCCTGGGCAACAGAGCGATACTCCATCTTAAAAAAAAAAAAAAAAACTAAAAAGGGAGGGATTGTGTGAGAACCCACACACAGACCACAGTGATGACCCCTGTACCCCTCGCCCTGCCAGGTCAGGGCACCCAGGCGCTACACGCACAAGCCCTTATCTCCCCCTGCCGGCCCTTGAGGAAGACAGAAATTCTTAAGTTTCTGCTGGAGATAGGAAAAAACTGAAGCTCAGGGTAGTGAAGTCATGTGCTCAGGACAGCACAGCCAGGCCTTGAACCGCTTCTGGCTGAGGTTCCGGCACTTATACCGACCACAAAATGCTCAGTAACTGTCCCACCATTAGGGAGGGAGGGAAAAGAGGACTACAGACTCTGGGATCTGGGGAGGCAGCACAGGAGGCTCTAGTTCCCCCCGCATTAAGGAAAAGGAAACCTGGCTGCCCCAAGGCTGTATGATCCACCCAAGGCCTCAGGCTGGTAGTGGTGCTGGGACTGAACCTGGGCTTATTGGATTCCAAAGCTGTACTCCCTCCAGAAGGTAGCACCTTGAGGTGACCGAGGCCAACAGGATGAAACACTAAGTAACCATTAAAAATAGATGCAATAGGGGCTGGGCTAATGCCTGTAATCCCAGCACTTTGGGAGGCTGAGGTGGGTAGATCATGAGGTCAGGAGATCAAGACCATCCTGGCCAACATGGTGAAACCCCGTCTCTACTAAAATACAAAAAATTAGCTAGGCGTGGTGGTATGTGCCTATAATTCCAGCTACTCAGGAGGCTGAGGCAGGGGAATTGCTTGAACCCGGGAGGTAAAGATTGCAGTGAGCCAAGATCATGCCATTGCACTCCAGCCTGGTGACAGAGCAAGACTCCATCTCGGGGGGGAAAAAAAAAAGATGCAAGGGAAAGCTAAGTAGCCATTAAAAATAATGAGAAGATGAATATTTGATGAACCAAAGGATGTTATGAGTTACTGTCAGGTATCCAAAAGCTCCAAATTAGTGAACGCAGCGATTCTATAAAAATACACCTACTGGCCAGGTGCAGTGGCTCACACCTGTAATTCCAGCACTTTGGGAGGCCAAGGCGGGTGGATCACCTGAGGCCAGGAGTTTGAGGTCAGCCTGGCCAACATGGTGAAAACCTATCTCTACTGAAAATACAAAAATTATCCAGGTGTGGTGGTGCGTGCCTGTAATTTCAGATACTCAGGAGGCTGAGGCAGGAGAATCTCTTGAACCCGGGAGGCAGAGGTTGCAGTGAGTTGAGATGGTGCCACTGCACTCCAGCCTGGGTGACAGAGTGAGAAAACAAAATACACATACAAAAAGTCCTACATCAAGGTATTTATTGTGGCTCAAAGTGGTAGCAATTGGTCAGGCGTGGTGGCTCACACCCATAATCCCAGCACTTTGGGAGGCCAAAGTGGGTGGATCACTTGAGGTCAGGAGTTCGAGACCAGCCAGGCCAACATAGCAAAACATCATCTCTACTAAAAATACAAAAACTAGCCGGGCGTGATGGCACACTCCTGTAATCCCAGCTACTAGGGAGGCTGAGGCAGAAGAATCACTTAAACTTGGCAGAGAGAGGTTGCAATGAGCTGAGATGGTGGCACTGCACTCCAGCCTGGGCAATGCAGTGAGACACTGTCTCAAAAACAACAACAACAACAAAAACTAAAGAGCCAAGGGGAGGGTGGAGCTGGCACTGAGTGCAGCCTGTTTCCACTGGCTGGAGTCCAGCCAGAACATTCCAGGCTTGAGTGACTGCCTGGTCTCACTAGGGCCATCTGAGGTGGGTTTCTGCTTCTGCAGCCTTACCTGGAGGGCAGTCAGCTGCCCCAGATCGTCAGGAAGGGCTGTCAGCTGATTATCGTGGAGATCTAGAACCTGCAGAAGGAAGACCCCTGTGAGTCTCCAAGTGAGAAAGTCCCTTGGACTCCGGGTTCCAGAGCAGCGAGGAGGGGCTGGGGCCACCTCACACCCCCAGTGCAGAAACAGAGTGCTGCCCCTCCTTTCCCACCCTGTGTGGATAATTCCCACCTCATTTTCCTTCTCAAACCATTTTGCTATTTTCTTATTTTATGCATGTTTATTTTTACTGTTGATGGAAAAACTATGCTATAAAACAGTATGCCTAGATACTAATATGTTAAAAGAAACACCCCATTGTATAAATATATATTTGCATAGAAAAAAGACTTTCAAATATGCGATAAAATACTGATAGTGATATTCCACAGTGTAAAATTATAGATGTTTCCCCCTTTGCTTAACTGTACTTGCTAATTACTATTTTATTTTATTTTATTTTATTTGTCTTGAGACAGAATCTCCCTCTGCCACCCAGGCTGGAGTGCAGTGGCACGATCTCAGCTCACTGCAACCTCCACCTCCTGGGTTCAAGTGATTCTCGTGCCTCAACCTCCCAAGTAGCTAGGATTACAGGCATGTGCCACCATGCTCTGCTGGGATTTCTCGTATTTTTAGTAGAGATGGAACGCCATGTTGGCCAGGCTGGTCTCAAACTCCTGACCTCAAGTGACCCACCCGTCTTAGCCTCCCAAAGTGCTAGGATTATGGGTGTGAGCCACTACAACTGACCACTAATTTTTTAAAAAGGAAAATGCACAAAAAAAGGCCTTGGAGAAATATTTATACATGTGCACACACAGCTACTCTTCACGTCTATGGGTTCCATATCTATGGATTCAACCAAACTCAGGTCAAAACTATTAAGAAAAAACAAAAACAGCCGGGCACAGTGGCTCAAGCCTGTAATCCCAGCACTTTGGGAGGCCGAGACGGGCAGATCACGAGGTCAGGAGATCGAGACCATCCTGGCTAACACAGTGAAACCCCATCTCTACTAAAAAATACAAAAAAAAAAAAAAACTAGCCGGGTGAGGTGGTGGGTGCCTGTAGTCCCAGCTACTCGGGAGGCTGAGGCAGGAGAATGGCATAAACCCGGGAGGCGGAGCTTGCAGTGAGCTGAGATCCGGCCACTGCACTCTAGCCCGGGCGACAGAGCAAGACTCCGTCTCAAAAAAAAAAGAAAAAACAAAAAACAAAAACAAAAAAAAAGCATCAGTAGTGAACACATACAGGCTTTTCTCTTGTCATTATTCCCTAAACAATATAGTGTAACAGATTGGGCCTGTGCTGCAGGGCTCCTCTGAAGGTGCATACCACTCTCCCAAGCTCAGGTCTGTACAGAACAACCCTGGGCTCACACTGCCCACATCTTGTGAATGCCTCCCAGCCTGTCCAGGGAGGAGCTCACAGTCAGCAGGGAGTCCTTCCAGATCACCTGGGCGTCCCTCCTCTTCCTTCTTGCCTGGAAGTGTCAGTTTCCTCGCCCTCTGCTAGCTGACTCGCCATGAGTTTGTCATTTGGCTTTCCTCCTAGCATGTACACTCCCTGGGGACAGGGCCTGTGGCTGGTCATCTTTGTCACCCTATCCCACACACAGCCCACAGAAGTATCCAATAAACCATGCTGATCAAATCCCAGATTGACAGGTAGATTAGTCCCCGCTGACATACAAGAGGCGGCCCAAAGGGAGCAGGCACTCAGCTGCCGCCTGGAACCCCATGTAGAGCCCCACCTGCCTGGGAGGAGGGCCCAGTACCTTGATGGTTGCCAGACTCAGGAGGCTGCAGGATTTGGGAAGCAGGGAAGTGAGGTGATTCGTGTGGACGATCAGCACCTGTGTGGAGAGATGTGGGGCCATGTTGGGCTGAGGAAGAGAAGCAGGCAGGGCAGGCTAAGGGCATGGGAGCCAGCCCAGTGCCCTGCTACGCCCCGCCATCTTGCTCTCCCAGACACCACAACAGGAGCAGGGGATGCGGGTCAGGATCATGAACTCTCCCAATGGGGAATCTGATGCCCTTTCTTAAAATCTGGATCTTCAAGGGTGAAAGAGACCTTAGAGGTCTAAATCTTCCTTCCATTCTGAGAAGGGATCCCCCTGCAGCCATTCTGATCATAACCCTCCCAGCACCAGCATCTTCACGTGGAAAAGAGAATAATCAAGTGCCTGCCTCCCAGGGTTGCCATGATGTTAAATACAAGCTCATGTGCAAAACATCCGGAGCTGGCACATGGGCCAGGGCTCAGTCCAGGTCATCTACTCCTATTTTTCATAGTCATTGACCACTGCCTAACACTTCCAGCACAGACTTGGGATGGTGGCTCACGCCTGTAATCCCAGCACTTTGACAGGCCAAGGTGGGTGATCACTTGAGGTCAGGAGTTCGAGACCAGCCTGACCAACATGGCAAAACCTCATCTCTAATAAAAATACAAAAATTAGTTGGGTGTGGTGGTGGGCACCTGTAATCCCAGCTACTCAGGAGGCTGAGGCAGGAGAATCGCTTGAACCCAGGAGGTGGAGGTTTCAGTAAGCTGAGATTGTGCTACTGCACTCCAGCCTGGGTGACGGAGCAGAGTGTCCGTCTTAAAAAAAAAAAAAACAAAACATTTCCAGCGCCAAGGAGCTCACTACTCTATTAGCATGAAAGGTTTTTTTTTTTTTCTTTTGCGTATTCTCATTTAGATACTTCACTTAGAGTGCTTCTACCCATCTGCACTCAAAGCTGCAATGCTCTGCTGAAATATCATTCACTCCCCTCAGAATCTCCCCTGCGTGACCAGAATAAAAGGGGTGAGTTTCTATTATTATTAACACTGGGGTTCATAAGCCTTTACTATGTGGCAGGCATTACACTCAGTATATTTCTGTCTCTATCTATCTATCACTCATTTAATTCTCACAGTACCTCAGGGAGGAGAACTATGAATGTCTTCATTTCACAGGTGAAGAAATGGAGAAGTACGAGTTTAAGGAAGTTGCCCAAGTCATGAAGCCAGTGAGAGAAGTCAGAGTCAGAATGTGACACAGGAAGGTCTAACCCCAAAGCCTACTCTCCTGTCAGTGAAATCACCTGCTGCAGGCCAAAAGCGTAAGAAGCAGAAAGAAAGGGGGTGTCTATGCTGGGGAGACAGCTCCTCAAAGTCCCTTGTGGGTTCAAACAAGCAGACATGCAATAAGCAAGTCTCTAAAGATGAAGCTCCAGCTCACCTTCTTCTGCAGAACTTTGCATGTTGCAAAAGCTCCAAATGGAATCTAAGATAAGATAAAGAAAAGTAAGT
The DNA here is from genome assembly GCF_002776525.5 of Piliocolobus tephrosceles. Lineage (NCBI taxonomy): Eukaryota > Metazoa > Chordata > Mammalia > Primates > Cercopithecidae > Piliocolobus > Piliocolobus tephrosceles. The sequence goes on from NC_045447.1 coordinate 11,059,761, forward strand.
GTCTCCCCTCCTGCCAGTGTTTAGCTTGTTCTCTGAGTGGCATTCATGTGAGGAACAGACAGGCAGGAGGTGAACAAGGGCAAAACGCCACAGCAGGTGGCAGTGCTGAGCCCAGGGGCAAGGCTGGCGAGCAATGGTGCAGGGGATGTGACCAGCCCTTCCCTCAGTCAGCTGGCAGGAGACTGCCCTGCCCCACCCACCCTGTCCCCATTGTGAACCCCTTCAGGGGCTGGAGAATGCCAGGCCCTTCCAGCAACCTAGGAGTCTATGGGTACGTTTTCTACCTAGACTCCTCGACTCTTGGAGACTAAGTTATATTGAGGCCAAAGTACCATCTCAATTCTTTTGCACAAGAACAAAATCTAAGGAAACATCTCGTGACTAGAGCTTCTGGCCTTTCTAAAGCCCTAGTCCACCTCTGTCTTTCCTAAGGACACATGATCCAAGAAAATGGGACAGATCCAATTCACAGCCCAACACTATGCTCAGTTTACCTCTGAGAGCTCACATTTAGAGATGTCGAGAATGTCATCTGCCCCAGCTTCTTTTGCCTAAGGATAAAAAGAATTTTTAAAAAGTATTAAGACAAAACATCTTTGCAGAGTGGACAAGCCAGGCAAAGAACATACACGTAAGCAACAGCAAAGGACCATAGACACTATCTGGTTCCACCGGTCCACTGAACCAATGACGCCTGCTTTCCCGGAGCTTGAGGCCCAGAGGGATGAGGAACTGAAAAGCAATGACAGTGCGCTCAGTCTACAGGGGAGAAGCACCCTTGACAGGGGGCCTCATCTGTTGGATCTAAGTCAGCTATTTCTTCTGCAGGTAGGGGAGACAGATGGGAGGGAGCGTGGCTTGTCGGGGGCAGTGCAGAGGCCTACTCCTTGGGGATCGAGGAGGAGTTGGGATAGAGTTAGAGGAAACCCACTTTCCCTCACCAAACACATCTGGTACTCCAGGCGTTTCCGAGCCTCCTCACTGGGTTTCCGCTTCCGGAAGAAGAGTGGCATCCTTCCCTTTTCCCAGAGCGATCTTGAGGACACTGGGGCACAGGAGAGAAGTTAGGGACTGGGGAATTTGTCACAGCCCCCAACACCCGGGACAGATAGCATAGTAACACAAAGTATGCAGCTGGTCTGTTGGACCATGAGTTCCATGGAGGCAGCAGCTGCGTCTTTCTAGTGAGTTCCATGGAGGCAGCAGCTGCGTCTTTCTAGTGAGTTCCATGGAGGCAGCGGCTGCGTCTTTCTGGTGAGTTCCAAGGGGGCAGGGGCTGTGTCTTTCTAGTGAGTTCAACGGGGACAGTGACTGCATGTTTCTAGTGAGTTCCACAGGGGCAGTGGCTGCGTCATTCTAGTGAGTTCCACGGGGGCAGGGGCTGCATCTTTCTAGTGAGTTCCATGGGGCAGGGGCTGTGTCTTTCTAGTGAGTTCCATGGGGTCAGGGGTCACATCTTTCTA
>NC_045447.1:11061233-11085199 GCF_002776525.5 Piliocolobus tephrosceles
TGTGTCTTTCTAGTGAGTTCCATGGGGTCAGGGGTCACATCTTTCTAATGAGTTCCATGGGCGCAGGGGCTGTGTCTTTCCAGTGAGTTTCTTTTTTTTTTTTTTTTTTTTTGAGATGGAGTCTTGCTCTGTCGCCCAGGCTGGAGTGCAGTGGCCAGATCTCAGCTCACTGCAAGCTCCGCCTCCCGGGTTCACGCCATTCTCCTGCCTCAGCCTCCTGAGTAGCTGGGACCACAGGCGCCCGCCACCTCGCCTGGATAGTTTTTTGTATTTTTAGTAGAGACGGGGTTTCACCGTGTTAGCCAGGATGGTCTCGATCTCCTGACCTCGTGATCCGCCCGTCTCGGCCTCCCAAAGTGCTGGGATTACAGGCTTGAGCCACCGCGCCCGGCCTCTAGTGAGTTTCATGGAGGCAGGGGCCATGTCTTTCTAGTGAGTTCATTGGGGTCAGGAGTCACATCTATCTAGCGAGTTCCATGGGGCCAGGGGCTGCGTCTTTCTAGTACTGGTTCCATGGAGGCAGGGGCTGCGTCTTTCTAGTGATTTTCATGGGGGCAGGGGCTGTCTTCCTAATGAGTTCCATGGAGCCAGGGACTGCATCTTCCTAATTCCACGGAGTTCCATGGGGGCAGGGGCCGCGTCTTTCCAGTGAGTTCCATGGGGTCAGGGGCTGCATCTTTCCAGTGAGTTCCATGGGGTCAGGGGTTGCATCTTTCTAGTGAGTTCCATGGGGTCAGGGGATGCATCTTTCTAGTCCTTCTGTCAGTGTCCTGAGCCCACAGCAGGCGCTCAGTACTCCTTGTTCTTTGTTGACTAAACATTAAGCAGCAGGATGAGGTGGAGACAAAGACAAGCCAGATGACCTGGGTTGGGGCCCACATTTGCCACCGACCCATAGGTCTTGGCATTATCCTTTTCCTGTTCTGGGGAAACTTAGAGAAGTTTCCTCAGGCGCTTTCCAAGGCTGTTCTTTGAGGACTCTAACAGACTCTGCCAATGAATCACTTCTAGCCCCCTAGACACTGTCGGAGCAGGATCAGCAGGAACAAACCAGAGCCAGCCAGGACCTCGGGGAGCTCAGCTACATCAAGACCAGAGACCTCTGCGGTGAATACAAATTAAAAAGCAATCCTCAGCTTACCACCCTCAGTTATTATTCCATTTTATTCTCACCATATCTATTTAAAGTGAAGAAACAGGCCGGGTGTGGTGGCTCATGACTGTAATCCCAGCTCTTTGGGAGGCCAAGACGTGGGTCACTTGAGCCCAAGAGTTCGAGACCAGCCTGGGTAACATGGTGAAACCCCATCTCTACTAAAAATACACAAAGTAGCTGGGCGTGGTGACGTGCGCCTGTAGTCCCAGCTACTTGGAAGGCTGAGGCACGAGAATCACTTGAACCCAGGAGGCGGAGGTTGCAGTGAGCCAAGATCATGCCACTGCACTCCAGCCCAGGTGACAGAGGGACACTCTGTCTCAGAAAATAATAATAAATAAATAAATAAAGTGAAGAAGCAGATGCTTATTAAGTTCAATGGCTTGGCTGTACAGCCTGGATTGCAGCCTGGAAGCCAGCCTGGAACCATGGTCTCTCAAGTCCTGACCTGTGGGATTTGCCCGACTCCTTGGTGCTCACATAACTTGGCACACATGAAGTACACTGTCCTGAACTCAGAGCCAGGTGCTCACTGCCTGCCCAGGGCCTGCACAGTGTCTGTAAATATCAGAGCAGGATAAGGGATGGCAATGAGCCAGGAAGCAATCACCCAGGGAAGTGCATGGTGAGCAGCACAGGCTTTGGGATGAAAGAGAACTGGATTTGAATCCGAGATGTGCCACCCACGACTGCAGAGGTCACCTTGGTTCACCTCTCAGAGCCTCAGTTTCCTCATCTGTAAAGTTTAAGTAACCACGCTACCAACACTGGCTTCTGTGAGGATCCAATGACTTCATATATGTCAAGCGCGTAATACAGGACCTGGCACATGAGCGCTCAATAAATGTGAGCCACAAAGCACCCACATGCAAGCAGCATTGATTCAGGGCCCACTAGAGGAGCTAGGGAGAAGACAGCCATGGGAGGAGATGCAGCTGAAGAAGACATACACCCAGTCCTCAGAGGGATGGGCAGAGATGGCAGCTCTGCACCCACAGAGGCGGGGCTGTCTGGGGAGGCAGCCAGGCCTGCAGAGCCAGCTCAGGCCCTTCTTGTCACCCCACCTGCCTGCAAGGATGGGGAATGGTTTGAAAACAGCCCTCTCCCATCACTCCCTGATGTCCAGCACTTCTGCTCCCCAGTCACTAACCCTCCTGCACCCCCTTCCCGATGTGCAGCCCTCCCCGCTACTTCCTCCCAACCACCATTGCTCTCCCACCCCTCCCAGAAGATCAGCTCTTTCCAGGCTGCCCCACTTGCCTGTCCCTCCCTTTCCGACATCCAGCCTAGATGCGGGGGGAGGGCCACATCCATATTTCCTGGGGTGGGTTGGGCAGTGGCTGACCTGGCTTTGCAGATGGGGGGGTCCCCCACGTTGGGAACCGCGGGTGCACCCGAGGGCAGGCTGATCACTCGGAGGGCTTGGTCAAGGACTCGGGGCCGCAGACCACCCGGCACAGGGCCGGGCGGAGCCGGAGTCTGGTCTCCTTCAAACGCAGGTGCTGGGGACAGAAACTCAGAATCTCAGAAAGTCACGCAGACCGGGATGACGAAGTCTGAGGCTCTAGGAACCGCGGACTCTCAGAATGAAAAGCGGGACTGGATTTCCACATAAATAGACAGTTTTGATAACTAAAGTGCAGACACCAAGTGCTGGAGGGGGCAGGGGTCGCTGCGGTACTGGGGTCTCGGAATGGGACAACGGACCCCTCAGGGGAGGGGCAGGGCTCTGGGATTGGGTGTTGGGGACCAGGGTGACACTCACGATAAAGGAATATGGGAAACAGCTAGGCCTAGGATCACGGGAGCAACCCCTCTTCTCAGACGTCTCCGGAGCGAACTGCCCGATCTCCCTTTCGGAATCTCTAGCTTCAGCGCACCGCGGTGCCCAGCTCGCCAGCCGTCAGCCTCAGGCGCCTGCCCACAACAAACATGGCTACAAAAGCGTCTCTGGAAGGCTGGGCAGTGACGACAGTTCTCGCGATCGCCGGGTTTTCCTGCCTATATCCGGCGTCGTCCGCACGATTTCCGGCCTCTCGGCTTTCGGCTCGGAGGGGCAGAGGTGCAACTTTCTTCGGTCGTCCCGAATCCGGGTTCATCCGACACCAGCCGCCTCCACCATGCCGCCGAAGTTCGACCCCAACGAGATCAAAGTCGGTGCGTGCTCTAGTTGTGGCCGGGGCTGCGGGATGGAGCATCACTCGGCCCCGCCGCGCGTGCAAAGCTTTCTAATATGGGGCTCTTAAAGCCGCTTCCTCCTAGAGGCCTTCCCGGTGCTGCGCCGTCCTGGCCAAGCCTCAGTCTTTCTGGGTCTTAGCTTCTCCACGTGTAGGTGGGGAGGGAGGACCGAACCACCTGTGGCGGCTTGGGAGCCCGCAGGCCCTAGGGTAAGGCTTGTCTTCTGGCGTTTGGACCCACTGGGCTGGGTTCGCGGGCGACGGGGCTCTCTCCACGCCTCCGCGGTGTGAGGTTCGGAGCTGCCCACGCCCGAGGGAGGAGCGGGTGACCGGCCTCACGCTCGGTGCTGTTTCGAGAAGAGGCGGAGGGTGGTGTGTCCAGCCCCGGAGAGACGCTGAGATGGCTGTGGCTCGGGGGCTCCCTCTGCAGAGACACTAACCCTTGTTTTCCTCCAGTATACCTGAGGTGCACCGGAGGTGAAGTCGGTGCCACTTCTGCGCTGGCCCCCAAGATCGGCCCTCTGGGTCTGGTACGTCATCCCCGCCAAGGGGCATGTTTTCACTTACAGAGCAGAGTTAAGCGCCGGCTCGTGGAGTCACGACTGTGCCAGAGGTGCCCTCGTGGCTTGGATTGTCACCCTCACTAGGCCTGAGCCACTAACTAGTACTAGGTACCTTAGGAAGGTCATGCGATGAAACATCGAACCTGGTGCCTTTAAATTGTAATTAGCTCCATGTGTCTCCATTGCTGCTTTGGGGCACCTGAGGGGTGGGCCCAAGGGGGAGTTTTGAAGTTAGGAGTGGCTTAGTGACATTGGGCAGCCAATATCTATTTTCTCGTCAGGGAAGTGGGCATGGCATTGTTGGGAAGATGAAATGGGGTGTGGGTGAAGATCCAGTGAGCGTTACCAGCTGTGTTGTGGATGTAAACCTAGCAGTTAATGTGACGGGCTGTGCCTTACGCCTGCTGAGCAAGTGCTGGCTTCCCTGTCATTCTGTACTCTTGGATTTCCCTGAATTTCATTAGGCCTTTATGTAATCCTTGCACAGCGGTCCGCTGTCCCAAATGCTCTTCCCAATTGGTCTTTCTTAACCTGTATCTTAACTACTCTTCCTTGGCCCTTAGCTCAGCTGGCACTTAAGGGACACTTAGCAAATAATCAGACCCCCATCCAGGCAGATGGACGTGGGTGGTCTGACATGGGAACTAATATTTGGAAAGCTCCTTAGGTGATTCTAATGTCAGCAGGGCTGAAAATCCCCCTCCTTAAGCACATAGGCACTTAGGAGGGGTCTAGATTCCATTGTGGCCCAGTCTGCAGTCGACAGCCCTGGACAAGACAACCCCAACCCCCAATTTATGCTATGGTGATAGCTGTGCTGATTGGGAAGGTGCCCTTAGGTACTTGAGATAGCTTCCTTTGTTGCCAAGTGAGAAGTGGTGGGCAGGTTTCAAGGCTGTGGTTCGTTCACATCTGGACACCATGTTGATTACATTCCTTTATTTCCAGTCTCCGAAAAAGGTTGGTGATGACATTGCCAAGGCAACGGGTGACTGGAAGGGCCTGAGGATTACAGTGAAACTGACCATTCAGAACAGACAGGCCCAGGTATTTACTTGTGCTTGGTTTCGGGATTGGAGGGTGAGGGGACAGAGGTAGCAACCCTCTGGGATTCCTGAATAGAGTATTTCTGCCACCAGTGGTGAGCTGAGTGATTTTACCTTGTTGGGGAGGCTTTGTCAGGAGTACAGACCTAGGGCAGAGACTTGGACAGTGTGTGGCCGTGATTTCTGAAAGCCAGCATGCATGGCAGTATTCATTGGAGGCGGAGTATTAACCCAAGAATCTCCTCTGCAGATTGAGGTGGTGCCTTCTGCCTCTGCCCTGATCATCAAAGCCCTCAAGGAACCACCAAGAGACAGAAAGAAACAGAAAAACAGTGAGTTGTCTTTTTCCTAGTTTGGTTTTGGTAATGGTTTGTGAGATGTTTGATATATATGGCTGTTTTCCCTTAAAGGAAACCTGGGGTTGACATGGCTATTGGGTGTTGATACGGTTAAGGCTGCTAGAGCCAGGAGTATCAAAAAGTGCCATATATGCTGGGTGGCTCACACCTGTGTAATCCCAGCACTCTGGGAGGCTGAGGCAGGCGGATCACTTGAGGTCAGGAGTTTGAGACCAGCCTGGCCAACATGGTGAAACCCCCATCTCCACCAAAAAATACGAAAATTAGCCTGGTGGTGCTCACCTGTAGTCCTGGCTACTCTGATGACTAGGCAGGAGAATCACTCAAACCCAGGAGGTGGAGGTGGTAGCAGTGAGCCAAATTCATGCCACTGTACTCCAGCCTGGGTGACAGTGAGACACTGTCTCAAAAAAAAAAAAAAAAAAAAGTGCCCATGTAGTCCCTGTGTGGGGCAGGCCCCAGTCAGTGCATGTGGGAGGAAGACGTCAGCAACAGTGACCTATAATCAGGAGACCACATAGAGCCAGCAGGTACTGGGCAGTTTAACTGTCCCTGGCAATTTAAGCTTATCATTTCTCATCTCTAAAACAGTTTCTGCCATGGCAGATTTGTGAAGGCTTGGTTTTGCCCTCAGCCACCCGCCACTGCACTTGACCAGGTCTCTGTTGGCTAGTGCAATCCAGTGGTGAGCTGATAGTAAACCCCAGCTTAGGAAACAGGGTTGTTCTTCATGTGGATGACTCTGTGCCGAAAGCATGGGAACAGCCTAGAAATGAAATGAAGGACACATGATCTGCTTTGGCTTCAGACGGTAACAAAGCTTTTGCTGTTTTCTCTTCTGCAGTTAAACACAGTGGGAATATCACTTTTGATGAGATCATCAACATTGCTCGACAGATGCGGCACCGATCCTTAGCCAGAGAACTGTCTGGTAAGAGCAGGACAACATGTAACCGCTGTAACTGTAGTTGTGTTTTCACTGAGTGATAACGTTCTTCCCGCTTAAAGGGTGCTCAGTGAGACCCAAGATGGGGTGTTTTCTGAGACTGAAAGAATGGATGGATCTTAAATTGGATGTGTTTAATCTGGGCATCAAGGACCCATGGAAGCTTTGCATTCAGGGTCATGGGACTAGATGGAGCTCTGCACTCTGTATTAGGGGACCAGGAACCTCATTCCTTCCATTGCCTGCTATGAACCCCTTGAGTATTCCCCAGTATGAGGATTATGAGGGACTGAGCCAGCACCTCCAGTGCCACCATTTCTTTACTAAAGGAACCATTAAAGAGATCCTGGGGACTGCCCAGTCCGTGGGCTGTAATGTTGATGGCCGCCACCCTCATGACATCATAGATGACATCAACAGTGGTGCTGTGGAATGCCCAGCCGTAAGTGACTTTTTTGCTTCATTTTCCATTGTTACAATAGGGGCAAAAGGGGGGCCACCCAATGTATTCACAGAGATAAGCTGAGAAGTTTTGGAAATGGTTACTGGTGGGGTTGGGATAATCCTTTTAAAGTTTCCCTCTTACTGATAGACTTCTTTTCCTTTCCCACAGAGTTAAGCACAAAGGAAAGTATTTCAATAAAGGATCATTTGACAACTGGTGGATTTTTTGGTGTGGCGTCTTCCTTGAGAGAGCTAGCTCCTTTGTAGGGTGGTCAGTGGGGTCAAGGTGGCAGAGCCTGTGGAGAAGTAACAAGCACCTTGTAGTGGGTAACAAAACTGCCCTGTATGGGCTGGGCTGAGCTCAGAAAGGAAGCTTTTTTTTTTTGAGACGGAGTTTCCGCTCTTGTTGCCCAGGCTGGAGTGCAATGGCGCCATCTCGGTTCACCACAACCTCTGCCTTCAATGTTCAAGCAATTCTCCAGCCTCAGCCTCCTGAGTAGCTGGGATTACAGACACATGCTACCACACCTGGCTAATTTTTATTTTTAGTAAAGACAGGGTTTTGCCATGTTGGTTAGGCCAGTCTCGAACTCCTGACCTCAATCTGCCTGCCTTTGGCGTCCCAAAGTGTTGGGATTACAGGCGTGAGCCACCATGCCTGGCCAGGAAACACTTTTTGTAGACTATCATGAAGCCTTTCCTAAGAAATGCTCTAACACAAAACCTGAACACATGGGGGGTGTAGCTCTCCATCCCTGACCAACTGAAGTTAGAGTGGGTTGGGGGCCCAGGACCTGTTTCGCTAGCCATTCCAGTGCACAGCCAGGGCTCAGAACCAATGATACAACAAATAAACCTGGCCACTCTCCTGGACTAAGGATTAGTCCTGGACTAATCCTTTGGTTCTGTGAAAGTGAGGTTCACGTCATCTGTTTAACTGTAAACTGTTTTTCCAACCTTTTCTCTGAACTCAGGTGGCTTACAGTATTTGCTGTCTCACCTTGTCTTAAGTCTCATCTTCCCACAGCTGTGTTCCTTCTAATCAACTTTCTGGAGCCTGTGCTCATCACTCCCTTTTAAGATGAACCTTGAAGCACAACCTGGGAGAAGATTCTGGGTACTGGAGTAAAGGGAGTTGGAAATGGTGGCCCCGAGAAATTGATTTCCCCTTTATGACTCATTTGTTTGCACATTAGTTTTTGCCAGTGGCCTCTAGGTCAGTGCTTTTGTGTCACCCCAGGTTGGAGAACTACCTTAAGTGGAAAGGACTACCTGGACCCCCTGAGTTAGGGAGCGGATTCTATTTTGGATACAGTGGCTTTTTCCTGTAATCCCAGAACTTTGGGAGGCTGCGGCAGGAGCATTCCTTGAGGTCAGGAATTAAGACCAGCCTGGGCCACGTAGCCCGACACTTTCTCCAAAAAGCTAGCTGGGTGTGGTAGCTTGTGTGCCTTGCTACTTGTGATGCTGAGGTGGTAGGGTACAGAAGTAGAGACTTCAGCAAGCTTCACTGCACTCCAGCCTAGGTGAGAATGAGGGGCTGGCACAAAAGCATTCCAGTGTCCTAGAAGGGACTGCACTAAGTCACCAAGGAAACAGTAAATAAGACAGTAAGCAGGCCAAAGGCAAAAATCTGGATCTCTAATAGGAGGGGAACACTACTGTTCTCCATGAGGGAGAAAGGAGAATCAGGAGCCCTGGGCAGTTTATGACTCGCCTGCCTCTGAGTCCAGCATGGCTGTCACACACCTCCCCGTTCTGGGTGCTTCCTATTCTCCATGGAAAGGGATGTGCCTCCCAATTCATTAGCAGCACACTCTACCCTCAACACGAGTAACCTCTGGGTGGGCTCTTTTGTTGAGATGCAGTCTCGCTCTCGCCCAGGCTGGAGTGCAGTGTTGCATTCTTGGCCCACTGCAACCTCTGCCTCCTGGGTTCAAGCAATTCTCCTGCTTCAGCCTCCTGAGTAGCTGGGATTACAGGCAGGTGCCACCATACCCCACAAGTTTTTGTATTTTTAGTGGAGATGGGGTTTCACCATGTTGGTTAGGCTGGTCTCAAACTTCTGACCTTGTGATCTGCCTAGGTGGGCTCTTTCTGACAGCAACAAGCTCTACAAAGGCTGGGCCTGGCTGTGCTTTTCTGAGCTTTGGAACATCAAGGAATGTTCCCCACCTTAAGGAGATTCTTAATAGTTGGCTCTAGAATCCCTTTTCTCACTTGTATTTGTATTTATACCTCCCCCTGCCCCAAATTTGATGGTTTTTCAATCGTTGCTGGCCAATGCTCTGAGTTCTTTAACAACATTTCTCATTACTTCCAGGAGAAACTGCCAGCATTGCCCAAAGACTTGGCTTTGATGTAGGAGCCAAGTTCTTTACTCATTGATTTGGTCACTTACTCGGAATAAACTCAGGTTTCTGGAATGCCTACCAAATAAAGTGCTTTGGCCCACTGAATAAAGGCAAACCTACAACTGAATGGAGCCCTGGATCTTTTGATGCTTACAGAAAGAAGGTGTTACAGAGCTGAGCGTCCACACACAGCATGTGAAATAGCGGCTATTTACTGAAGGTGTTTTTGCATGTGGCTCTGGGCTGCAGACTCTTAAGTTAGATGTCTTCAGATGCTTTCGAGCCTTTAGCATTTCTCAGATCCTCACCCATCTGTCCTGAGTCGGCATGTCCGGGACTCCACCATGTTCCTGGTTACTCTCCGGCGTGGAGTCTCTGATGTCTAATGAAGGCAGAGCTGCACCGGAAGGCCTTCCCACACTCGCTGCATTCATAGGGTTTCACGCCTGTGTGGATTCTCTGATGCTGACTAAGGGATGAGCTCTGGTTAAACGCTTTACCACACTCGTTACACTCATAAGGTTTTTCTCCGGTGTGGATTATGTGATGTCGAATGAGGGCTGAGCTCTCACTGAAGAATTTCCCACATTCATTACATTTGTATGGCTTCTCCCCGGTGTGGGTCTTTTGGTGGATTATGAGATTCGTACTCTGGCTGAAGGCCTTCCCACACTCGCTGCACTTGTAGGGTTTCTCCCCGGTGTGAGTCCTCTGATGGTTTGTGAGGTTTGCGCTCTGGCTGAAGGCCTTCCCACACGCAGCACATCTGTAGGGCTTCTCCCCGGTGTGAATCCTCTGGTGCTGAATGAACGCTGCGCAATAACTGAAGGCCTTCCCGCACTCACTGCACTTGTAGGGCTTTTCCCCTGTGTGAGTCCTCTGGTGGTTCGTGAGGTTTGCACTGTGACGGAAGGCCTTCCCACAGTCGCTGCATTCGTAGGGCTTCTCTCCGGTATGAATTCTCTGATGCTGAACAAGAGCTGAGCAGTCACTGAAGGCTTTCTCACACTCGCTGCATCTGTAGGGCTTTTCTCCGGTGTGAGTTCGCTGGTGTTTGGTGAGGTTAGCGTTCTGGCTGAAGGCTCTTCCACATTCACCGCACTTGTAAGGTTTCTCTCCAGTGTGAATCCTCTGGTGCTGAATGAGAGATGAGCTCTGGCTGAAGGCCTTCCCACACTCACTGCACTCATAGGGCTTCTCTCCAGTGTGGCTCTTCTGATGCTGAGAAAGGGAAGAACAGTAACTGAAGGCTTTGCCACATTCATTACATGCATACGGTTTCGCTCTGTGAGGTTTCATGATTCCGGAGTTCTTGAAGCTCTTGGTGTGCGTCTCACGTTTGCGAGGTCTCGCTTCCATGGGCACTCTCTGTTGTGGAGAGAGGACTGGTCTCAGGCTGAAGCTCTTCTCAAGCTCACTGGTCCTATGGTCTGAATCCCCAGGGGGCATCTCTACATGGGGGTCTTGGAATGATTCTTCAGAAAGGGCTTGCTCTGGTGGTGATTCAGACACAATCTTCCAGCCTGGGGAAAAAAAAAAAATGAGAAAAGCTGTTGTGTTCCCTTGGTGGAAGGAAAACCAAAGGCTGAAGGAGTCTGGCCAAGCTCTTACACACACAGGTTTGATGACTCACCTCCTTTCATAAGAGTGTAATGGAGCCTACTACCTACTGAATTCAAAGCCATCATAATGTTGTAGTGCAACGCATTACTCACGTTTTTGATGATGCTGGTGTAAAAAAACCTACTGCACTGCCAGTCATATGAAAGTACAGCACATACAATTATGCACTATACATAATACTTAATAATTACGAATGCTGGTGTAAAAAAACCTACTGCACTGCCAGTCATATGAAAGTACAGCACATACAATTATGCACTATACATAATACTTAATAATTACGTTACCAGTTTACATATTTACTATACTTAATATATATTTTTAATTGAGACAGAGTCTCACTCAGGCTGGAGGGCGGTGGCATAGTCACAGCTCACTGTAGCCTCAGACTCCTGGGCTCAAGCGATCCTGCCACCTCAGTCTCCTGAATAGCTGGAACTACAGGAGCACACCACCATGCCTGGGTAATTTTGATATTTTGGAGAGACAGGGTCTCCCAACATTGGCCAGGCTGGTCTCGAACTCCTGGACTCAAGTGACCCTCCCGCCTCGGCCTCCCAAAGTGCTGGGGATTAAAGGTGTGAGCCACCACACCCAACCTATACTATGCTTTTAATAGTTATTTTACACTACTCCTTCCACTAAAAAAAAAAAGTTATCTGTAAAACTGCCTCAGGCAGGTCCTTCAGGAGGTTTTCCAGAAGGTACTGTTATCTTAGAGATGACAGCTCTATGCTTGTTATTGCCCCTGAAGATCTTCCAGTTGGACAAGATATGGAGGTGTAGACAGTGATATGCATGATCCCATCAGGTCTGGGCTAATGTGTGAGTTTCTTAGTTTTTAACAAGAGTTTAAAAATAAAAATAGTACTACACACACACACACACACACATTTTGAGACAGGATCTCACTGTCGCCCAGGCTGGAGCACACTGGCACGATCATGGCTCACTGCAGCCTTGACCCCCTGGGCTCAAGTGATCCTCCCACCTCAGCCTCTGAGCAGCTGGTACTACAGGCCCGTGCTACCACATCCAGCTAGTTTTTGTATTTTTTGTTGAGATAGGGTTTTGCCAAGTTGTCTGGGCTGGTCTCAAACTCCTGGGCTCAAGTGATCCTCCTACCTCAGCCTCCCAAAGAAAAATGTGTGAAGTAAACTTACTGTAGCCTTAGTGCACAGTATTTCTAAAGTCCATGTACAGCAATGCCCTCAGTCTTCACATCCACCCACCACTCACTCACTCACTCACCCACCCAGAGTCCTGCAAGCTCCACTCATGGTAAGTGCCCTACACAGGTGTACCATTTTTTATCTTTTATACTGTATTTTTACCATACCTTTTCTTTCTTTCTTTTTTTTTTTTTTTTTTGAGATGGAGTTTCACTCTTGTTGCCCAGGCCGGAATGCAATGGTGTGATCTTGGCTCACTGCAACCTCCACCTCCCGAGTTCAAGCGATTCTCCTGCCGCAGCCTCCCAAGCAGCTGGGATTATAGGCATGCACCACCACGCCCGGCTAATTTTGTATTTTTAGCAGAGACAGGGTTTCACCACGTTGGCCAGGCTGATCTGGAACTCCTGACCTCAGGTGATCCACTCACCTCAGCCTCCCAAAGTGCTGGGATTACAGGCATGAGCCACCATGCCCAGCCTGATATGGAGCTTTGCTCTTGTTGCCCAGGCTGGAGTGCAATGGTGTGATCTCAGCTCACTGCAACCCCCACCTCCTGGGTTCAAGCAATTCTCCTGCCTCAGCCTCCCAAGTAGCCGGGATTACAAGCATGCGCCACCATGCCTGGCTAATTTTGCATTTTTAGTAGAGACAGGGTTTCAGCATGTTGGTCAGGCTGATCTCAAACTCCTGACCTTAGGTGATCCACCCACCTCAGCCTCCCAAAGTGCTGGGATTACAGGTGTGAGCCACCACACCTGACCTTGAATTTCTATACACAGTCTTCAGCCAGACTGCCTGGGTTCAAATCTGGGTTCCACCTCTTACGTGCTCTGTGATTTTGGGCAAACTGTAATCTTTTGAAACCTTGGATTTAATCACATGTGAACGCAGCTCCCTCATACAATCACTGTGAGGATTAAATGAGTTAAGACACATAAAGGACCCAGAATGGTAGCTGAGACACAGTAAATGCTATCTGTGTGGTTGTTACTCTGGACCTTCTCCTTATAAACCATCCTAAAGCATGAAGTAGGCTTCCCTCAGAACTGCAAGTGCACACCAATGCCCCCAGTCAACCAAGAGCACAGAGGCCCCCATTGCAGGCTGAGAGCGTCTCTGTGTAACTTGGGAGTCCGATCATCTATGGGTTTGACAGTTTTTAAAAGCAGACCATCTATTTGCGTTAAAAAAAAAAAAAATCAAGAGGAAGAGTGACAAGAAAAGAAGCCAAGGGAAGAAGGGGCAATTCAGAGGACCACGTGATGCTCACAAACGGCGTGTCCCTCAGCTCACCTCTCTCGAGTGCTGGCTCCAGTAGAAGACTGATGACATCTCAGGCCTGACACACCCCAAACAGAGCTACTCATCTCCCTTTTAACCCAGCACCTTTGTTAATCTGCCTACTTACCCAACTGTTCAGGCCAAAACCTAGGGTCATCCTTAATGCCTCCTCCTCTACATCTCACATCCAATCCACCAGCAAGTCCTGTTGGCTTTAACACCAAAATATGTCCTGACCCCTCTCTTACAGGCCACCATCACCTCACATTCCCATGTCTGCAAGAGCCGCCTCCTAACTCACCTCCCCGCTCCCATGCCTGACCCCTGAATGTCCATTCTTCACACATACGCTGAATTCTTTTTCACCAGTGTCACTTGCCAAACGCTGAATTCTTTTAAAACATAAATCTCATCCCTTCCCTGCGTCAAAACTCTTTAATGGCTTATTTTCTTAGGTGACTAAAATCCAAACACCTTACCATGGTTCCAGTGCCCCCGCACAATCTGTCCCCCACACACCACTCTTCCTCCCATTTGCTAAGCTCTGGCCACACAGGTTTTCTAATCCTTAAGCAAGTTCATTCCCACATCAAGGTCTCAACATATGCTGTGGCCCAGAATGTTCCTCTCCTAGGTCTCCTCCACACAGCTGGCTCATCCCCTTCCTTCAGATCTCGGCTCCAATGTCATCTCCAAAGATGACATTTCCTCTTCATCAGCTCTCAAACAGCTCCCTCCCCTCTATTCCCAACTCAGCCTTGTGCCACAGTCACTAATCCCTTGTACTGCTTTATTTTCTTCACACGACTCATCACCATAAAAAGTAGATTAGTTATTGTTTGCTCAGTTTATGTTCTTCATGAAGATGTAAGCAGAGACTATGTCCTCATCCCCGCTCAGCAAAGGGGATACGTTTTACCCATGGCAGCTAAAATGATGCCAGGTACATACCAAATGCTTAATGCACATTTGCTGATTGATGAATGATTCAATGAATCAGAATTAGTACAACTGGCCAGCAGGGTCTGGGAAAGTGTTAACACCCACCACAGAAGTCCCTAAAATGAGCAGCAGGGAGAATGGCACTTTCAACTCCTGGGTCTGCCGCTTGGGAGGGGTAGGGTAGAATAACCCAGGGCCCAAACCCAGCTCTCAGAGGCACAGTGATGCCCAGGACATGCTGTGAGTTAGAGCAGAGGCCATTTTGAGCTCCTCTAATAGCCAGAGTGGAAACTTGCCCCCGACGACTTCTGTTCACTATCATATAGCTTACATAACTCGACAGTAGGCAACTTTTTTCATATATGTGTTAATTGGTGAAATAAAGATTTTATCATCTACGTTTTTCATATATGGAAACATGACTACATAATTCAGTGGTGTGCCTGGAATCCATGTAGTTAATGCATGGCAAGCAGGGATTTTGAGTATGTGTCTTTCATACTCAATGAGATATTATAAGATACACGTGTATATGTGTGTGCGCGTGTGTTGTGTGTGCGTGTGTGTGTATTTCACCCACAGTTCCTGGCTCATAACTCCCACAGCCACTGCTACAGTCTTTTTTTTTTTTTTTTTTTTGAGACAGAGTCTCGCTTAGTCGCCCAGGCTGGAGTGCAGTGGCACGATCTCGGCTCATGGCAGTCTCTGCCTCCCGGGTTCAAGCGATTCTTGTGCCTCAGCCTCCCAAGTAGCTGGGACTATAGGCGTGGGCCACCACACCCAGCTAATTTTTGTATTTTTAGTAGAGATGGGGTTTCCCCATGTTGGCCAGGCTGGTCTCAAACTCCTGACCTCAGGTGATCTGCCCAACTTGGCCTCCCAAAGTGCTGGGATTACAGGTGTGAGCCACTGCGCCCGGCCATTGCTACAGTCTTCTGTTAAAATGTCAGAGCACTTTAGGCCTCAGAAACAGACTCTCTCTCTCTCTGACCTCCCCCTGCCCTTCTTTCACCTGCCCAAGCAGGACTCTAATCTGACTGTGGGCCATACGACCCTCATTCCAGAGAAGATCCTGCCCCATACCCTGGAGGAAGGAATGCTGCACAGAGGCCAAGAAGAATCTGCACAGAAAGGCTCTGCCGGGTATCCCCACTCAGTCTACTCGTGTTCAATCAGGCCCTTTCTGTCCAATCTCATTACGATATGCTGTCCGTGCTTCAATCACGCCTATCCAATGAATCAAAGGCCCAGGCAGGCAGGGTTTGGAGAGCTTCAGAGAGCTGAACACATGGAGGCTCCTGCAGGGCGGCTGTCCAGGGAAGGCATGAAAGCTCCCTGCACCTTCTCCACACCTCGTCCCGTGTATCTCTTCATCTTCATCTTTTCTAAAATAAATGCTTCCCCAAGTTCTGTGTCCTTTCTCTAACAAATCAATGTAATCCAAAGAGGGGTTGTGGGAACCCCAATCTGAAGCCAGTGTAGTTCTGGAGGCCTGGACTTGGCGACTGGTGGGAAGGGGCAGGGGGCACCTTGTGGGACTGAGCCCTCAACCCGTGGGATCTGATACTATCTCCAGGTAGACGGTGTCTGCTACAAAATTAATTGCTTGCTTGGTGTATGGGGGAAAACCCCACCCCTCTCTGCTCACAGAAGTCTCCTATGTTGACTCCTGCTGTGTATAAGGGCAGAGGTGGTGGTTTTCCGCTCAGGGGCCCCCACACCCAGGGCTGCTTCTACTGCCCTACACTCTGCCTCAGAGCACCTCCTTGGTGGAAACACCCCTTTCCAACTCCTGTTTCTAATGATGTGGTGATTTCAACCTTTGGGACCACTGTACTGGGGTGAACAGAGCCCCACATCATGTCCACCTCAAAGTACAGAATGTGTCCGTGCTTGGAAACAAAGTCTTTGTAGATGTAATCAAGCTAAAATGAGGCCATACTGGATTAGGGTGTATTAATGCCCTAAAAAGAAGGAAATCCGGACACAGGAGAATGCCACATGAAGACGGACAGAGATTGGAGTGATGCAGCTAAAAGTCAACGAACGCCAAAGATTGCTGGCAACCACCAGAAACTTGAAAGAGGCAAGGGAAGATCCTTCCCAGAGCCTGCAGAGGGAGCCCGGCCCTGCTGACACCTCGGTTTCAGACCTCTAGACTCCAGAACTGTGAGCGAATCAAATGCTATTGTTTTAGTCCACCCAGTTTGTGGTTATTTTTTATGAGAGCCCAAAAAACGAATACAGCAACCTTTTCAGGGGTCTTGAACCCCTCTGAGACTATCATGAACACTCTTCCCAGAAAAATGCAGTTGTTCCCCTCACCACTAAACACTGCTCTCAATTTCTGAAGCTCCATAGAGGACTTCAGTCCTCTGTGTAGACTGTATAGAACACAGAGATGCCCAGGCAGTGGGGGCCTTGGGAGAAGAAGGCAGCAAGGCCAGGGAGGCTCCCTGCCACAAGGCAGTGTCAACAAGCATGAGTGGTGCCGGGCACGCCACAAGGGTGAGGTAACATGCAACAGGCTGCTTAGAGGATGGTAAGATGGGAAGGAGAAGAGGCAGCTCCATAGAACCATGCAAAGAGTGCTCCCGGGGCTTTGCGCTGATTGCCCTGTCAGCAGCAATAACTTATAACTCAAGAAATAAAGCAACAAATAGACAGGTTGCATCTTATTTTTATTTATTTTTTTTAAGATAGAGTTTCACTCTTGTTGCCCAGGCTGGAGTGCAATGGCACGATCTCGGCTCATTGCAACCTCTGCCTCCCAGGTTCAAGTGATTCTCCTGCCTCAGCCTCCTGAAGTAGCTGGCATTACATGCACCCGCCACCACGCCCAGCTAATTTTTTTTGTATTTTTAGTTGAGACGAGGTTTCACCATGTTGGCCAGGCTGGTCTTGAACTCCTAACCTCAGGTGATCCACCTGCCTCAGCCTCCCCAAGTGCTGGGATTACAGGCGTGAGCCACCGTGCCCGGCCCAGGCTGCATCTTTAGAAACATGTCAAATGTTGTCACCTCAAACTGGTTTAATTCATTTGTACCTTTGATGCCTTAAGTCTCAAACATCAAAAGTGACTGGGTCCCCAGGGAAAAGCTGCTGAGGCCCTGCCAGAGGTGGCACCAGGGCAGAGGCTGAGAGAGATGAGGGGAGAGAGCAGCTGTACATGGGTGGTAAGAGAGATGCAGTGGAAACTATGGTCTCCTTTCCTTCTGTTTTCCCTGAGTGTCTTAGTATTGGCCCTTTGGAAAATTCTGGCATGGCCACGCAGTAAGAAAGGAGGAGCAGAATGAATTAAGGGGCCAGATAGGGTGGCAGCAGGAGCTGTGACACCCAGTGGCATGGGTAAAGCTGGCACCTAGGATCCTCAGTGAGGGAGACCCCAAGCAAGGAATGTGCTAGCAAAGATGACTCTTGCTTCCCAACAATAAGGAAGGATACTCTTTGGAGGCCAGGGACATCACACGTCCCCCCAAACACCTCCCGGCCCTGGGAGCCTCTGTAAGGATGAGGTGAGGAAGAGTGTGTTTTAGAGGCAGACAGAGCTTGCTTCAAATCCCAGCCTTGCCACTATCTAGCTGTGAAGCTTTGAACCAGTGAGCCAGCCTCTATCAGCATCATTGCCTCATCTATAGAATGGGGTAATAGTGCCTACCTCACAGTTGGTATGATCATCAAATGCACTCATGTGTGATTTAAAGGGGCTTTTGCTCCCAAGACTCCCATTCGCTAAGTGCTTGCTCACATACCTGGAGAGGGACTTCGCAGGTCTTCGCCCTCCAGCATCCATGTGCCTTCCCTTTGTTCCAACTGGGAGTTCATGCCAGGCTGGGAAACTGGAAGTCCTATTCAACGGGAAAAACAGGCTTTAGAAATTGTAAGTAGGAACAGCCACCCAGAACTCAGGGGAGAGCAAGCAGGCCAGTCGGATTGTTCATTTCATTCAGACGACAACTACTTATTGAGCACTTACTTGGTGCCTGCACCAGGGGCTACAGCAGTACATAAGAGATACGGTACCAAGGTCTTTTTAAACACCCTTTTAATTTTAGAGACAGGGTCTCACTGTGTTCCTCAGGCTGGTCTCAGGTGACTCTTCCGCCTTGACCTCCCAAAATGCTGGGATTGCAGGTGAGAGAAACCTCACCCGGCCATGCCAAGGCTATAGAAAACATTTCTGGAAGGAGCTAGGACACAGCCTCAAGGAGGGGTCAAGCCAGGGAGCTAAGCTAAACTCACAAGTTCCCAATTTAGGAAGATGGAAACTTACTGCACATAGAGGAAATGACCTGAGGGTTACCCCACTCCTCCTGGGAAATGAGAGAATGGGGAGGTACAGCCTTGGGGAAAGCAAAGGGAAACTGCCTATTTGCCAAGTGGGCATGCAGAGACCTTCCCCAAGAGAACAAGAGGAATAGGCACCATTGCTCTGGTACATCACAGCTGTCAGAAAGCCCTACAAACTGGAAAGCAAGTGCCATGGATTTTCAGAATTGAGTGAATTGAAATCTTAAACCATTTCCTTACCTAGTAGGACAAGGTTCCTGGACTTTTCTGGTACCCCCTCCTTATACCTCTCCCTTGGAGTAGACACGAGGCACCTCCACCCTTCTTGTGCAAAAGCTACTGTCACACTGCTGAAGAATGTGGATCCCTGAAAAAACAAGCACATTTCACCTTGCCAGTGGCCTTAGGATCTAGGGTGATGGGGTGGTTAACGTTGGCAGTTTTGGGGGAGCTGGAAAAGAGTCTTCGAAAAGATTCAGGTCTCTGGGTAGTTGAAGAAAATGGCCGGCTGCAGTGGCTCACACCTGTAATCCCAGCACCTTGGGAGGCCAGGAGGCAAGGCAGGTGGGTCACTTGAGGCTAGGAGTTCAAGACCAGCCTGGCCAACATGGTGAAACCCTGTCTCTAATAAAAATACAAAAATTAGTTGGGTGTGGTGGCAGGTGCCTGTAAGTCCCAGCTTCTCAGGAGGCTGAGGCAGGAGAATTGCTTGAACCCAGGAGGCAGAGCTTGCAGTGAGCTGAGATCGTGCCACTGCACTGCAGCCTGTGTGACACAGCGAGACTCCATCTCAAAAAAAAGAGAAAGCATTTATTGATCACCAGCACTGCAGTGCCTAACACTAAGATAATCTGACATACACACACACACACACCACTGTCTCTTGTCTTCACACATTTATAATTCTAGTAGACTTTATGTATAAATAAAGTGTGTGTGTGCGTGTGAAGTAACTGGGCAAAAATTAATGGGTGCTTGGGACTTGAAGAGATAATACAGAAAGAGCAAAATTAGAATGTGAGTTGATACAGTGAAGAGTCAGGTGCAAATTATCACAGAAATGTGAAAGATGAATTTTCAGAACATTTAACAAATATTTCTGTGAACGCAGATATCACCCAGTACAACAGGAGAGCCAAGTATGCACACAATCAAATGTAGCATGAGTCAAAGAAACAGACTAGGTGCCAGGAGAACAGAAAGGCGGGGAGGAAGGACCACAGAGTGAAGGCAATTACTGAGCTGGCCTTGAAGGAGGTTTCCGGATGGAGCAAGAGAAAGTTATCCAAGGCAGGAGAGGCACCATGAGCAGAAGCATGGAGGCGAGACAGTCCTTCTGTGTTTAGGAAATGGCAGGCAGTTTGGGTGGGGGGATGAAGCGTGGCAGAAAGGTTGTTGAGGTCAGAATGTAAAAAGTCTTGAATCACTTGATAAATGTGATGCTTTTATCCCTCAGGCAACAGGGAGCTGCTGGAAAGCAACTGTGTCTTGAGATGGAGGCATGGAGAGGTGGTTTTAAGAACTCCAACAGTGTCAGTGTCAAGTTGAGAGAGGATCCTGCTTGAGGACAGGGACTAGATGCAAAGCCAGAAATGAACTTTGTGAGAGAAGAGTTGAGAATGAATCAAAGATGTTTCCTGCTTGAAAGACCAGACAGATGACAGTGTCATCACAAAGAGGAGAAACATGGGAAGAAGGGGTCTGTTAGCAAGGGAACTAGTTTGTTTTGGGGCCCACAGAGTTTAAGGTGGCCATAGGAAATCCAGGTGCAGATGTTCTATCACAGGTGAAAACATGGATCTGGAGTTAGGAGACTGGGCAGGAGCTATAAGGCACACAGGTCAGGTGAAGCTGTTCATGTAACAAAGCAGCACATCCTCCATGTAATGCATCCTCTGCTAGGTACAGGGCGTGGGGGCAGGGGTAGCCAGATGGAAAGGGAAGAAACAAATCGGGAGATAACACAGTATTAACCTAACGCAGAAATCGTCTCCTGGCCAGGCCTTACAGGAACCTCAAAATCAATAAAACGCAACAGAGAGACCCATCTTCACCTGCTGTTCCTCATCTGTTCCCAGCTCAGGCAGTGGGGCCAACTAGGGGACCTAGTTGGCCAAGCCAGCAACCTGGGTGTTATCCTCTCCTTTCCTGCAGCATCAATCCCTACTGATTCTTCCTCCTAATATCATGAGAATTCACCTGTTTATTTCCACTCCCCTACCACTGCCTTGCAAACCAGCAACAATTTCCATATTGGAACCAGTCTCCAGGCCTCTGATTTTACCTGCTCTTCCAATCCATTCATCACACCGAGAGGTTCTTTCAGTGAAACAAAGAGGGTCACCTTTTAAAATGAAGAAATATTTATGCAGGTGGATCACCTGAGGTCAGGAGTTCGAGACCACCCTGGCCAACATGGTGAAACCTCATCTCTATTAAAAATACAAAAAACTAAAAAATATTTAAAATCTTTGTATAACTTTAAAATAATCAAGAAAGTAACATCCATTATAAAGATATAATGTCACGAACCAAATAACAAAGAAATACATAATACGTAAAGAAAAAGCTGCAGGAAATGCAAAGAGAAATTGAGAATATTAGGATTTTGAGAGATGTTAAAGTAACTCAGTCATTGACAGCCCACAGTGAATAAACAACAAAAAGAATAAAGACATGGAAGATGCAACAATTTAATAAGGTTGAGCTGACAGAGCTATCAAATGCTATACCCTGCAATCAGACTGCGCTGGCATTTTGTGTTGACAAGAGACACAAACTCCATCCTCATAAAGCACAGACCAACCACATGGGCAGATAAAGAAATCAAAATCATAATTTTGGAGTATCTAAAAAAAATAAAATACACAGCCAAAAACTTTCAACGTAAACAAGGAAGGAAGAAGGGGAGTTAAGGATTCAACTCAAAAAGTTAAAAAATGAATTTTTTTTTTTTTTTTTTGAGACAGGAGTCTTGCTCTGTCACCCAGGCTGGAGTGCAGTGGCGCGATCTCGGCTCACTGCAAGCTTCGCCCCCGGGTTTATGCCATTCTCCTGCCTCAGCCTCCCGTGTAGCTGGGACTACAGGCACCCGCCACCATGCCCGGCTAATTTTTTTTTTTTTTTTTTTTTTTTGTATTTTTAGTAGAGACGGTGTTTCACCGTGTTAGCCAGGATGGTCTTGATCTCCTGACCTCGTGATCTGCCTGTCTCGGCCTCCCAAAGTGCTGGGATTACAGGTGTGAGCCACCGCGCCCGGCCAAAAAATGAGTTTTAAAATAAACCTGAGGAAAGCAGAAGCAAAAGATTAATAAAGAAAAAATATATTAATACAGAGCAGAACTGACAAGGAAATCCAAGAGCAAATTTTAAAAACGAAAATAAAGAGCTAATTACCTAGTCAAGAAAAAAGGACAATTCCTACTCTCATAGGACTATGTGAAAGAAACAGTGTGTTAGAGAGCAGGGCACTGGCACAAAAACAGACACACGGACCCAGAAAGGAGAACCCGGAAATAAAGCCGCACACCTCTAACCACCTGATCTTCAACAAAGTCGAGAGAAACAAGCAATGGGAAAAAGACTCCCTACTCAATCAATGGTGCTGGGATAGCTGGCTAGCCATATGTAGAAGAGTGAAACTGGGCCCCTACCTTTTCACCATCTACAAAAATTAACTCAAGATGGATTAAAGATTTAAATGTAAAACCTTCAACTGTAAAAAACATACAAGAAAACCAAGGAAATACCCTTCTCGACCTTGGCTCTGGCAAATAATTATTGGCTTAAATCTTCAAAAGCAATTGCAACAAAAATGAAAACTGACAAGTGAGACCTTACTAAAGAGCTTCTATACAGCAAAAGAAAACTATTAGGGCCAGGCGCGGTGGCTCACACTTGTAATCTTAGCACTTTGGAAGGCCAAGGCAGGATGATCACCTGAGGTTAGGAGTTCAAGACCAGCCTAGCCAAAAAGGTAAAACCCAGTCTCTACTAAAAATACAAAAATTAGCTGGGTCTGGTGGTAATCCCAGTTACTTAGGAGGCTGAGGCATGAGGATCGCTTGAGCCTTGGGGGTGGAAGTTGCAGTGAGCTGAGATTGTGCCACTGCACTCCAGACTGGGTGACAAAGTAAGACTCTGTCTCTAAAAAAAAAAAAAAAAACTATCAACAGACTCAACACACAACTGAAAGAATGGGAAAAGATATTCAAAAATTTGCATCTGACAAAAGTCTAGTCTCCAGAATCTATAGAACTTAAAGCAACAAGCAAAAAACAACCACGTTAAAAAGCAGGAAAAGACATGAGCAGATACACTTAAAAGACATACAAGTGGCCAACAAACAGATGAAAAAATGCTCATCATCACTAACCACCAGAGAAATGTAAATTAAAACCATGACGAGATATTCTCTCACACCAGAAATAATGGCTAATATGAAAAAGCAAAAATTAATAGATGCCGGTGAGGCTGCAGAGAAAAGGGAAAGGTTGTAACTGCTGATGGGAAAGTTAACTAAATTAGTTCAGTCACTCCGGAAAAAGTTTGGATAGTTCTCAAAAAACTTAAAACAGAGCTACCATTCGACCCGGCAATCCCATTACTGTGTAGATACTCAAAGGAAAAGAAGTCATTCTACCAAAAGACGCACGCACGCGCATGTTCCTCATCGTGCTGTTCACGGAGACATGGAGTCAAGACATGGAGTCAACCCAGGTGCCCACCAATGCTGGTCGAGATAAAGAAAATTCCACATGTGGAATAGGAAATACATGTGGAATACGATGCAGCCATAAAAAATGAAGGCATGTCCTTTGCAGTGACATGGATGCATCTGGAGTCTATTACCTTAAGTGAATTAATGCAGGAATAGAAAACCAAATACTGCATGTTATCATTGATAAGTGGGGAAGCTAAACACCGAGTATATATGGACACAAAGATGGGAACAAAAACCACTGGGGACTACTAGAGGGAGGAGAGAGAAAAGGGGGCATCAGCTAAAAAACTACCTATGGGGTACTACGCTCCCTACCTGAATGATGGTATCATCTGTAACCCAAACCCTGGCATCACATAATACAACCATTGAATAAGCCTGCACACATACCCCTGAATCTAAACTAGTAAGGTGAAATTATTTAAGAAAAAAAAAAGAATGTCTTAGAAATGATTTGGTAAAATATGCAGTGAAATGGGAGAACGTTCATCGATTTCTGCTAAGTGAAATAGAAACATGACAGAGCAGAATAAACCCACTTTAAGAATATGAGCTGGGCACAGTGGCTCAAGTCTATAGTTCCAGCACTTTGGGAGGCTGAGGCCGGTGGATCACTTGAGGTCAGGAGTTCCAGGTCAGCCTGGTCAACATAGTGAAACCCTATCTCTACTAAAAATACACAAATTAGCCAGGTGTGGTAGGATGCACCTGTAATCCCAGCTACTTGGGAGGCTGCGGCAGGAGAATCGCTTGAACCTGGGAGGTGGAGGTTTCAGTGAGCCAAGATTGCGCCACTGCACTCCAGCCTGGGCGACGGAGCAAGACTCCAAAAAACAAGAAAGAAAGAAAGACAGAAAGAAAGACAGAAAGAAAGACAGAAAGAAAGA
>NC_045447.1:11085209-11085391 GCF_002776525.5 Piliocolobus tephrosceles
AGAAAGAAAGACAGAAAGAAAGACAGAAAGAAAGACAGAAAGAAAGAAAGAAAGAAAGAAAGAAAGAAAGAAAGAAAGGAAAGAAAGGAAAGAAAGGAAAGAAAGGAAAGAAAGGAAAGAAAGGAAGAAAGAAAGGAAGAAAGAAAGAAAGAAAGAAAGAAAGAAAGAAAGAAAGAAAGAAA
>NC_045447.1:11085401-11105237 GCF_002776525.5 Piliocolobus tephrosceles
AAGAAAGAAAGAAAGAAAGAAAGAAAGAAAGAAAGAAAGAAAGAAAAGAAAAGAAAAGAGAATATGATGGAAAGGACACAAATCAAAATGTCAGATGCCATCTTTTTGTGGGATTAAGAGTGATTTTTAACTTTTTGTGTTTTCTCTATTTTCCAGGTTTTCTGTGGTGAACATGAATTTACTTTGTTCATTGCAGAAAACTTGTAAAAAACAAAACAAAACAAAACCAACAAGCGGGTGATCGGGTGGGATGGCCCACACCTGTAATCCTAGCACTTTGGGAGGCCAAGGCTGGAGGAAGGCTTGAGTCCAGGAGTTCAAGACCAGACTGGGCAACATGGCAAAACCCTGACTCTACAAAACTTAAAAAAAAAATTAGTTGGGCATGGTGGCACGAGCCTGTGGTCCCAGCTACTTGGGAGGCTGAGGTGGGAGGATTGCTTGAGCTCAGGAGGTCAAGGCTGCAGTGAGTTGTGATTGCACCACTGCACTGCACCCTAGGTGACAGACTGAGGCCCTGTCTCAAAAAAAAATAAAACACGCCAGGCGCGGTGGCTCACACCCGTAATCCCAGCACTTTGGTAGGCTGAGGCGGGCAGATCACTTGAGGTCAGGAGCTCGAGACCAGCCTGGCTAACATGGTGAAACCCAATCTCTACTAAAAATACAAAAAAATTAGCTGGGTGTGGTGGCGGGTGCCTGTAATCCCAGCTAACCGGGAGCTGAGGCAAGAGAATCGCTTGAACCCAGGAGGTGGAGGATACAGTGAGCCGAGATCATGCTGCTGCACTCCAGCCTGGGCGACGGAGTGAGACTCAGTCTCAAAAAATAAAGAAAGAAAGAAAACAAACAAATGACAACAAAAAACAAGCCAACCCTACCATTAATATTAGGGGGGAAGAAAAGGATGCCTCCCAAAGTTAATTTCCTACTTACCGGGGGCCCAGCTGTGAGGAAACCAGCAGCCATTGCTTCCTCTCCTGTGTTTTCCTCTTGGGGAAGGGCAGGGTCTGGGGAAGGCAGTACTAAAGAAAGAGAAGAAAATGAATAAGATTAAAAGCAGTTTAGGAAGTCACCAATTCTCACAGTGAAGAGGGTACCTGGCAGGTACCTACAGGACACGGGCTGAATCTGCAGACCCGCAGTGTGACGTAAATGTCTCCATCCCTCCCACCTCAGACATTCCATCAACTCAGGCATCAGAGTGTTAACAGACTCACAAGTATCCATGATCCGCCACTCAGCAGCAGTGTGAAAATCACGTAACCTCTCTAAGTCTCGTTTTTCTCATCTCAAAATGGGGATGATAATCCCTTGTAAGGTGGCTGTGGAGATTAAAGGAACATACAGATAAAGCACTTGGCAAATGCCCAGCATTTAAGTATACAGCTTAAAGAGATTATCTATTACTTAGTTCTTTGAAGAAAGTGGCTCTGCAAATTTAAGGCATTTGCTTAAATGAAGAGGTCTGGGCAGAGAGTCTCACGTCACACCATATATAAAAATTAACTCAAAAACAGATCAGAGACCTACAGTTAAGTAGCAAAACTCTTGGCCAGGTGCAGTGGCTCACGCCTGTAATCCCAACACTTTGGGAGGCTGATGTGGGCAGACTGCTTGAGCTCAGGAGTTCGAGACCAGCCTGGGAAACATGGCGAGACCCCATCTCTATTAAAAATACAAAAATTAGCCAGGCTTGGTAGTGCATGCCTATAGCCCTAGCTACTTGGGGGGCTGAGGTGAGAGGATCGCTTGAGCCAGGGAGGTCGAGGCTGTAGCAAGCTGTGATCACACCACCGCACTCCAGCCTGGTTGACAGAGACACTATTTAAAAAAAAAAAAAAGAAAGAAAGAAATGGGTAGAACTCTTGGAAGAAAACCATACATCTTTGAGAGTTTGGATTAGGCAATGAGTTCTTACATATGACACCAAAAGCACAAGCAGCAAAAGAAAAAATGGGTAAGTTGGATTTCTTCAAAATTAAAAACTTTGTGCTCCAAAAGGCCCTGTCAAGAAAGTGAAGAGGCTGGAGCCCAAGAGTTCGAGATCAGCCTGGGCAACATAGTGAAACCCCGTCTCTACTAAAAATACAAAAATTAGCCATGGTAGTGCACACCTGCAGGCCCAGCTACCTGGGGGCCTGAGGTGGAAAGACGGCTTGAGCCCAGGAGGCAGAGGTTGCAGTGACCTGAGATCACACCATTACGCTCCAGCCTGGGCAACAAAGCAAGACGCTGCTTCAAAAAAAGAAAAAAAAAAAAATTTAGTTATTGACTGGGTACAGTGGCTCACACTTCTAATCCCAGCACTTTTGGAGGCCAAAATGCTGGCTTAGCACATCACTTTGTGTGTGTGTGTGTGTTTTTTTTTTTTTTGAGATGGAGTTTCCCTCTTGTTGCCCAGGCTGGAGTGCAATGGCACAATCTTGGCTCACTGCAACCTCCAACTCCCGAGTTCAAGCGATTCTCCTACCTCAGCCTCCCGAGTAGCTGGGATTACAGGCACGCACCACCATGCCCGGCTAATTTTTTTTTTTTTTTTAAGTAGATGGGGTTTCACCACATTGGCCAGGCTGGTCTTGAACTCCTGACCTCAAGTGATCTGCTTGCCTAGGCCTCCCAAAGTGCTAGGATTACAGGTGTGAGCCACTGCGTCTGGCCCTACTAAATTCTTAAATTGGCAAAAGATTTGAATGGCTATTTCTCCAAGCAAGAGATACAAATAGCCACTCCACACATGAAACTGAACATCATTAGTCATTGGGGAAAAGCAAATGAAAACCACAATGAGAGAACACATCACACCTACTAACATGACTATAATAAACAAGATGGAGAATAACAAGTGTTGATGAGGATGTGAGGAAACTGGAAACTTCATACACTGCTGAGAATAGAAAATGATGCTGCCACAGTGGAAAACGTTCAGCAGTTCCTATGAAAGTTAAACAGGGTTGTATGACACAGTAATTCCACTTCTAGGTATATGCCCAAGAGAAATAAAACATACACATACAAAACTTCACTGAGGAATGGATACACAAAATGTGATCTCTCCGTACAATGGAGTATTATTCTACCATAAAAAGGGATGAAGTACTGACACATGGTATAACCTGGATGAACCTTGAAAATGATGTGCTAAGCGAGACACAAAAGGTCACATATTGGCGGGGCGCAGTGGCTCACGCCTGTAATCCCAGCACTTTGGAAGGCTGAGGCAGGTGGATCGCCTGAGGTCAGGAGTTGAAGACCAGCCTGGCCAACATAGTGAAATCCTGTCTCTACTAAAAATACAAAAAATTAGCTGGGTGTGGTGGCAGGTGCCTGTAATCCAACTACTCGGGAGGCTGAGGCAGGAGAATCACTTGAACCCGGCAGGCGGAGGCTGCAGTGAGCTGAGACTGCACCATTGCACTCCAGCCTGGGCAACAAGAGCAAAACTCCATCTCAAAAAAAACAAAAAAACAACAAAAAAGTCCCATATAATGAGTCTACTTATTTAAAATGTCCTAGGCAAATCCATAGTGACAGACAGTATTAGTGGTTGCCAGGAACTTGTGGAGAAATGAGGGACTGGGGAGTGACTGCTAAAGGCTACAGGGTTTCTTCTTCAGTTAACAAAAATGTTCTGGAATTAAATAGTGATGGCTGCAAGACTGTGAAAATACGAAAAATCACCGAATCGTTCACTTTAAAAGGATGAATATTACGATATGTGAATATCTGAATAAAACAAATAAATAGATCTGGATTCCGATCTTAGGACAGACCTTTTGTTACTGAGAGTTATCTAACCTGACAGCACTTCCTTTCCTTTTTTGTAGTATGGGGAAGATGATGACCATCTGCTCTGCTTTCTCAGGTCTCTGGGGAAGATAAAACAAAATGTTGGATGTGAAATCGCACTCTCTACTCCTCAAGTGCAAGACCAAATATAAGGACCTCTTGGCCAGGAGCAGAGGCTCACGCCTGTGATCCCAGCACTTTGGGAGGCCGAAGCCAGTGAATCACTTGAGGTCGGGAGTTTGAGACCAGCTGGGCCAACATCGTGAAACCCCATCTCTACTAATAATACACAAATTAGCCGGACGTGGTGTCGGGCACCTGGAGTCCCATCTACTCAGGAGGCTGAGGCAGGAGAATCACTTGAACCTGGGAGGCGGAGGTTGCAGTCAGCCGAGATTGCGCCACTGCACTCCAGCCTCAGCGACAGAGCGAGACTCCGTCTCAAAACCAAAACAAAACAAATCAAAAACAAATACAAAGACCTCTTGATCTTGGAGACAGCACCAAATTCTGGATGTAAAATTGCACTTGTAGAGTAACAGACCAAATACAGTTGATCTAGGGGGTGGAACAGCACAGGTGTTGGTGGTTAAGACTTAAAAGAGGTTGCCTGCGTACACATTTGTTCTGTACCACATTCAGGGTGCTTTCAAAAGTGTTATTTCATTTGAGGATTACAATTCTCAGAGGTAAACAAAGTAGTTAACGTTATTTTGTCCTTTCTTCCATGGAGAAATACGGGTTAAGAGACCTGGCTGGTACCTCACAGCTTTCACAAGAACCTGTGCCTTCTAACTGCAAATTCCCCCGTCCTCCACAACTTCACAATCCTACTGGGCTGGCCTGTCCTCAAACTTTCCCAGCCAGGCATCCCTGGCTGCTTCGAGAAGAGCTAGAAGAAGAAAAGCGACAAAGGAGTCCTCAGGAACCCACTTCTCCCTACATCTCCACTGTCATTGGTCCATCAGGCAGACTGGGGTAAGTGGTACAATACTCAGAAATCACGCAGGTATGAGGTCCTCAAACTTTTTTGACCCCCGAATTCTTTACTCAAAAAAGGACTATAGGGGCACATGTTCTCAGGATCTCCTGGGGCTGTGTCACGGGCAAAGAAAGAAAAAAGGATTGTCTCCAACTACCTGTAGGAGAGACAAAAAGAGTTCTGATCCGGCTCACACAGCGGCAGTCGTGGGCAAACGAAGCAGCAGCCGATCTCTTGACGATCGCTCCCTCTACCACTCCTCACCTCCTTCCTCCAGCATTTGAGTTCCACCTCGCGCCACAGCCTCCCAGCAGTTCTCCGGGAGTCAGGGTCTATCTACAGCAGCCCCCACCCCGTTCTGCAGGGCTGCTCCGACGGCTCCCAGGCGGGACTCTTCCTCTCCAGCCACTCCCCGTAGAGGCACGGTTTGATCCTGCGGTGCTGGGTCGCGGGAGATCGGACTGGGCCTGCCCAGCTGGGAGTTCCACTCCGTCTCCCGAGTCACAGCCACTCTTTGGCTCGGCCTCAAGCGGAACCTGGTGAAAAAGCCGCTGCCGGCTTTCCGAAAACGACCGGCAACCACGAGAGCTCAAGAACCGCTGTCCAGGTACTGCCCAACACCAGGTCCCGGGTCCAGCGCTAGAGGGACGCGCCTGAGTGGCGCCACCTCCGGTCATGCGCACACGCCCAGAGGCGGCCTCACCGGACTCCATTCCCAGAAGTCGCCGCGGGGCTCTGTTTCTGGCCAGTCTTTTTCATTCCTGCCGCCAGGTTTGTGATACACACACGCTCAGGGATTGTATTTCCCAGAGACGCTTCCGCCTGTGCTTGCTCCCAGAATATATTATCCATCGTATTTTTTTGTTGCATACGTCTTTAAAGTCCACCAGAATCCAACGATACCGAGCTTCGGGGACAGGAAGCGACTTAGCCGCGAGGGATCCTGGGAACGCTGGGTTTACGCAGGCGCCTATCTTCGCTGGCGCTAGGTACCAGGTTTCCCCTCCGCGGTTCGCTGCGCGCGGTACGCCTGTCCCTGCTTGGCTTCCATTCAGGTCAGTCCCCAGCCACCCTCAGGGTCCTCTTGAGCTGTACTAAAAGTCTGGGAAGACTAAAGGAAACGAGATGTCCCTCAGTCTGAACAGGACAGCCGTGGGTGGGTGGCCTGGGGCCCTCGAAGTATGAAAACCTGTGGGCCGGCGGGAACCGCTTCAGTCATTTCAGGGGCAGTGTTTGATCAGCGCTTTTGCGGGAGGACGTTCCTGAATACTGTGTCCCTTAAGGGCTTCCCTGCTGTAGGCTGGGGATGTTTCAATGGGCCTTCCCTCGAGCCCATTGGAAATCACTTCTCAAGCAATTTTCCGACGATCAACTCCTTTTTATAGGCATTTTGTCCTTAAGGGGAGGGGACTGGGTTACCCAGGAAAGTGAGTATGGGGATTCTAAGGCCCCTTTCCATTTTGTCTTGTCTCTGTCCCTTTCAGTCACAGCTGGTGGCATTTTTGCCAGTGTAAGTTTCTTAATTTTGTGGGTCTTCCTATGAATCTTACTGGGATTCGCTCCATCGGACAAGCCACAGTCACAAATGTCTTTGAGCTAGCCCTTCTGTACCTTGGGCAGCTGTAGTTTGGGGCTTACAGTTTTGTAAGAAGTCTGAAGTGGGTCTTGTCATGCACGTCCGTGTGAAGAGACCACCAGACAGGCTTTGTGTGAGCAATAAAGCTTTTTAATCACCTGGGTGCAGGTGGGCTGTGTCCCAAAAGAGAGTGAGATAGGGGTGGGGCTGTTTTATAGGAATTGGGTAGGTAGTGGAAAATTACAGTCACAGGGGATTGTTCTCTGGCGGGCAGGGATGGGGGTTAGCAAGGTGCTCAGTGGGGAAGCTTTTGAGCCAGGGCGAGCCAGGAAAAGGAATTTGACAAGGTAATGTCATCAGGTACGGCAGGGACCGGCCATCTGAATGTGTACGTGCAGGTCACAGGGGATATGATGGCTTAGCTTTGGCTCAGAGGCCTGATAGGTCTCACTGGGCTAAAATCAAGGTGTCCACAGTGCTGCATTCCTTCTGGAGGTTCCAGGGGAGAATCTTTTCTTGCCTTTTCCAACTTCCAGAGGCTGCCTGCATCCTTGACTTGCAGCCCCTTCTTCCAACTTCAAAGTAGCAACCTCAGCCAGAGTCAATCCTTGCTGCCCTCTGTATGGTTCTCTCTCCTCCTCTGCCCTCTTCCACTTCGCCCGTCTCGGCCTCCCAAAGTGCTGGGATTACAGGCTAGAGCCACCGCGCCCGGCCGAGGAAGTGTTTCATATCCCTGGACCAGGAGGCCAGAATGAGGCAAACTTGCTCCTCTGTCTGGCCTCCTGTGTTGAGGAGGCCTGAGGTGGCAGAAGGAAGATGGGAGAAGAGCCCCCAAGGAAGCTCTGGCCGGCCTCAGGCTGTCCTCACCCCACCCTGCTGATATAGCACATGTAGAGAGAAGGGAGCACCCAGGAGCCAGTGCCACCCCTCCCCTCCCAACAGCAACCAAAAGAGTCATGGCCCTGGCTGCCCTAACTTGTCCGTCGTATGTCCTGAAGCACAGACACACTGCTTAAAGAGATTCTCCTGGTCATGGTGGCTTACAC
Source organism: Piliocolobus tephrosceles (assembly GCF_002776525.5). Lineage (NCBI taxonomy): Eukaryota > Metazoa > Chordata > Mammalia > Primates > Cercopithecidae > Piliocolobus > Piliocolobus tephrosceles. The sequence continues at coordinate 11,092,795 of NC_045447.1, forward strand.
CTGTAATCGCAGCACTTTGGGAGGCCGAGGTGGGCGGATCACGAGGTCAGGAGTTCGAGACCAGCCTGACCAACATGGTGAAGTCCTGCCTCTACTAAAAATACAAAAATTAGCTGGGCGTGGTGGCATGCACCTGTAATCCCAGCTACTCAGGGAACTGGAGCAGGAGAATCGCTTGAACCTGGAGGCAGAGGTTGCAGTGAACCAAGATTATTGTACCACTGCTCTCCAGCCTGGGCAACAGAGCAAGACTCCATCTCAAAAAAAAAAAAAAAAAGTGATTCTCGTTTGTCTTGCCCCTCAGCTGTCATAAGCAATCAGTGTCCTGTCCCCTTAATAATGTGGTGGTTCTCAAAGTGGGATCCCTAGGCCAGCAGCAGCAGCATCCCCCTTAAAAGTTGTTAGAAAAGCAAATTCTGGGGTCCCCCTCCACACCTGTAAAACAAATTCTGAGGTCAGGGCTTAGCAGCTTCTGTTTTGACAATCCTTCTAGTTGACACGCTGTAAAGTTTGAGAATCACTGACTCAGAGGAAATGGCTTTGTGGAGAAAATGAGCTAAGGCCGGGTGCAGTGGCTCACGCCTGTAATTCTAGCACTTTGGAAGGCTGAGGCAGGTGTATCACCTGAGGTCAGGAGTTTTAGACCAGCCTGACCAACATGGTGAAAACCCATCTCTACTAAAAATTTAAAAAAATAGCTGGGCGTGGTGGCACACACCTGTAATCCCAGCTACTCAGGAGGCTGAGGCGGGACAATCACTCAAACCTGGGAGGCAGAGGTTGCAGTGAGTTGAGAGCTCACTGGGAGACAAAGTGAGACTGTCTCAAGAAAAAAAAAAAAACAAAGGAAAGAAAATAAATGAGCCATAGGTAAGGCCACAAGACAGCTACTTCCTTCCACAAGCACATGCTGGAGCTCCCTGCCTCTCCTTTTGCTCAGAGCCACAGTGCCTCTTAATGGCTTCAGGAGGTCACACCAGCCTCCGTCCTGCCGCACAACCTTTGCACTTGCGGGGCTGTGACCAGCAGCACTCAGCAAGGCTGGCTGCTTCTCATGCATGATGTCTGAGCATACGTCTCAGGAGGGGCCCTCACTTAGTACCGTGTACAGTGACAGCCCTTGCCGCTCCCATGGTGACTTTTTATTTCCTTTTAGCATTTTCCACTTCTGAATAAGTTCGCATCGATTGGTTTATTTATTTATTTTTTTCTTAATTTAGACACAGCGTCTTGCTCTGTCACCCACGCTGGAGTGCAGTGGCACGCCACTCATACAGCTCACTGCAACCTTGGACTTCTGAGCTCAAGCAGTCCTCTTGCCTCAGCCATCTGAGTATCTGGGATTACAGGTCTGCACCACCACAACTGGCTAATTTTTCTTTTTTTTTTCTGAGACAGAGTTTCTCTCTTGTTGCCCAGGCTGGAGTGCAATGGCACAATCTTGGCTCACTGCAACCTCCACCTCCTGGGTTCAAGCGATTCTTCTGCCTCAGCCTCCCGAGTAGCTGGGATTACAAGCGTGCGCCACCATGCCCAGCTAATTTTTTGTACTTTTAGTAGAGACGGGGTTTCTCCATGTTGGTCAGGCTGGTCTTGAACTCCCGACCTCAGGTGATCAGCCTGCCTCGGCCTCCTAAAATGCTGGGATTACAGGTATAAACTACCATGCGCAGCCTATACATATATATATATGTGTGTGTGTGTGTGTGTATTATATATATATATATATATATATATATAATTTTTTTTGAGATGGAGTCTCACTCTGATGCCTAGGCTGGAGTGCAGTGGCGTGATCTCGGCTCACTGCAGTCTCCACCTCCTGGATTCAAGCGATTTTCCTGCCTTAGCCTCCCAAGTAGCTGGGATTACAGATGCACACCACCACACCCAGCTAGTTTTTGTATTTTTAGTAGAGGTGGGGGTCTTACCATGTTGGCTAGGCTGGTCTCGAACTCCTGATCTCAGGTGATCTGCCCACTTTGGCCTCTCAGAGTGCTGGGATTATAGGCATGAGCCAATATGCCAGGCCAGACCTGGCTAATTTTTTAAAAACTCCCAAAGCACTGGGCTGACAGGTGTGAGCTATTTGTTTACTTCTTCTTTTGTTTCTTTACTTCTTATTGTCTGCCTCTCTTCAGAAGCTAATTCCCATTAGAGCAGGTGCTATATTCTTTGCCACCACCATATCACCAGTGTCTACAACTGCCTGACACAGGGTAGGTAGTCAGATGCCGAAAGAGTGAATAAATGATGTTCCCCGAGGGCAGGCACAGGTTCTCCAAGTGCCTGTTTCAATACTCCTCCCATGCCACCACCCCTAGACCCAAGCTTGGCATTCCTTTTTTCCTGAGTGATCAGGAAGGCACAGCCACTGTCCTTGGCCTAGTGTGTGATGTCTGTAACTAAGAGAAAGGTTCCATCTTTGCCTCAGCTCTGAGGGGCGGGGCCTCAAAGATAAGGAGGACCCTACCCTTGTGTCGCTGGCCCTTCCTTTCAGCATGTCAGACGAATTTGTAATTTCAACCCCAGCCTTTACCTGTCTTAGCCATAGTTGCTAAGGCAACAATTGGGCCTCAATTTTCTGATGACCAGAGTCCACCAGTGGCTGCCATCATCCTGTTATCTCCTGGCCAGCTATTCGTGGCACCATTTCAACCGTGCCCCAGTCCGGCCAATGCAGAGGAAGTCACCAGGGAGGCTGGGAGGAGGAGCCTCAAGTTTTCCAGAAACTGTACACAGCGCCTGCTGTGTCACACCTCATATGTGCTGTTCCCTTCCTTTGGGTGCCTCTCTTGTCTCCTGGCCTGCTCTTCTGTCATCAAAGCTGGGCTCCAAGCCTTCTCTGGGAAGCCCCTGTGGATGCTTCAGGCACAAGGATCCCTTCTGTGCAAGCCTGCAGAGCCTTTCCTGTCTCACTGCTCAGTAACTGACCTGTCCTAAGTCCTTTTCTGCTAGAATTGCTTCCGGAAGACCAAGGAGGGTCTTGATCATTTCATCTGGTGTTAAGCAAGGTGTGCCTCGGTCTCCCAGTGAGAGCCCGTGCATAGCAGGTATTCCAACAGCGGGGCCTCTGGGACATCGACAGAATCCTAATGAGCCAGGGACTGAGACCCATCATCTCGTGGGTGGTCAGGACAGCAGGACTGAGGCCGTGACTCAGCTACAGCAGAGGAAGCCAGACCAGAACCTATTGGGTGTCTCCCCTAACACAGGGTCCCATGTGAGGCTGCAGGGCCCATGCCACCACCGCCAGTGTCCTTGAGGGCGAGCTGGGTTCCCCTTCCAGAGGCCATTAGTGCTTGTCACAGCAGCATGTTGGGAAATGGAGTCTGAGGGCCATGATCTGTGCTCCCTCTGGGAGTGTAGTCTGGAAGGGACAGAAGAAAGAGGAGCAGAAGCAGCCAGAAACTGAGCAGAAAACCAGGCACGGTGGCTCACGTCTGGAATCCCAGCACTTTGGGAGGCAGAGGCAGGTGGATCACCTGAAGTCAGGAGTTTGAGACCAGCCTTGCCAACATGGTGAAACCCATCTCTACTAAAAATACAAAAAATTAGCTGGGCATTATGGTGCACGCCTGTAATCCCAGCTACTCGGTTGGCTGAGGCAGGAGAATTGCTTGCACCATGGAGGCAGACATTGCAGTGAGCCGAGATCACGCCACTGCACTCCAGCCTGGGCGATAGAGCGATACTCTGTCTCAAAACAAACAAACAAACCAAACCAAGAAGCAGGTTTCACCCCCTTCAGCTCATCCTGCTTTGTCCAGCAGGCTGAATGAGCTTTGGAGCCATAATCAATCACTCTCCACCCTGTTGGGGACCAGAGGCAGTGTCATCCTGCCCAGGCTACAAGGAAGCAGCAGACAGCGTCACACCTCAGCTGGTGCGGTTCTGCCCACAGCCCCAGGCTCAGTAGGTGCCAACCCCAATGGCCACTACAGGTTTGCTGGTTTAGCCCTGGGATTCCGCACACGCCCACCGGGAGGTAGCTGAGTGTGTCTCACTCCAGCTGATGCACTTCCACCCCTGGTCCCTGCGGGGCATCAGGGACAAATCTCTCCTCCGGTTTGCAGAAGCCAAGTTACTCTGGGGCAGGGGCCGGGATGGTTTAAGGGGATAGTGGGTGTCCGTGGTCCATGCAGATTTCGGCCCTGGGCTGGGTAAAGCAACCTTATGCCGCACCTGTCCCCTGGGGCTGTTCCATCCGGTATTCCTCTCCATAATCCTTTCCTGATGGCGCCAGGCTGGGCTTACGGGGCCCCTACAGGACAGTCAATGGGGGCTGGCTCTGGGTCCCCAAAGCGTTTTGTGCTCTGATGGGAAGGCTTAAAGGGAAATGAAGGGACTTCTGAAGAGTATGAATCCCGTTATTGGCACCGGTAAGTGGGTGCTGGTAGCAACAGCAGGTGGTGTGGGTAGGAGTTGCCAAGAGGGCGAGGTAGAAAATAGAATATAAGGAAAAAAATGATTGAAGATCTCAAATGTCCCTTTTTTTAAATTATTTTTTTATTTTTGAGATGGAGTCTTGCTCTGTTGCCCAGGCTGGAGTGCAGTGGCGCGATCTCGGCTCACGGCAAGCTTCGCCTCCCGGGTTCCCGCCATTCTCCTGCCTCAGCCTCCCGAGTAGCTGGGACCACAGGCGCCCGCCACCGTGCCCGGCTAATTGTTTTGTATTTTTAGTAGAGACGGGGTTTCACTGTGGTCTCGATCTCCTGACCTTGTGATCCGCCCGCCTCGGCCTTCCAAAGTGCTGGGATTACAGGCGTGAGCCACCGTGCCTGGCCTCAAATGTCCCTTTATTAACCCCCCTGGGGCCTCCCACCTGCCTAGCACAGCTCCCCACCTTCACCACGACCCCCCTCACTCGCACTCTCACCAGTAACAACAGCGGCCATTGCCTGAGCACTTACACTGTCCCATCCCTGGGTTCAGGTGCTTTACATAATTCTCACCTTTCATCCTCACAACAACTCCATGAGGGAGGTAGTGCCATGATGCCCATTTTACAGATGAAGAAACAGAGGCTGAGAGGGGTCAGGTGACTTGTCCAGATCACATAGGCATTGAGTGGAACAACCAGAATTGGAACTAAGCACACTGACTGTTACCTTCCATGCAGCCATGCAGAAAGCAGAGGAGAGAGGCTGAGAAGAGTTTGAAGCCACAGTAACATGTTCCTTGCTCACATGTTTACCATCTCTCTTGTAGTCTGGGGGTTGACACATCCTTCTGCCTTCCCTCTGGTTTTTTTTGTTGTTGTTGTTGTTGCAAACCTTGGTTTGCAGAGGCTGGAGAACAGCCAAGCCAGAGCTGGGAGCAGCCTCTGACCTGAAGCCCCAGTTGGAGAAGTCATCCAGAACAAAGACCAGTCTTCTGTGAGGTGACTGAGAGTGGGTCCTGAGCAGAGGCTGTAGTATTTTAGGGAGGTTAGGCCACTTGCCCAAGCCCCGTGTGTCCTGAGGCATCAAGCAAAACAGCTGCCCCAGTCATTAGACACCTAATGTGTACATGAACCTGTCTCGGGTCCTCTTCCTTGGTCCATGGTGCGAACTCCCTGAGAACGGATTTGGAGATGAGGGAGTAGGTCCCTCTCAGACACAGCCCATGTGTAACCTTCTGGGGTGTAATAGCTTTGACAACGTACACCCCTTGGCCAGCAATGACACCTCTAATGCTCTAATGTTCCCTCTTATGGAAGCTTCTGTTCCGTTAGGCACAGTCTTCTCTTTTTTTTTTTTGAGACGGAGTCTTGCTGTGTCGCCAGGCTGGAGTGTAGTGGTGCGATCTTGGCTCACTGCAACCTCTACCTTCCGGGTTCAAGTGATTCTTCTACCTCAGCCTCCCAAGTCGCTGGGACTACAGCCACGTGCCACCACGCCCAGCTAGTTTTTTGTTTTGTTTGTAGAGATGGGGTTTCACCATGTTGGCCAGAATGGTCTCAATCTCTTGACCTTGTGATCCACCTGCCTTGGCCTCCCAAAGTGCTGGGATTACAGGCATGAGCCAGCACATCCAGCTGGCACAGGTCTAACTCTAGTTATACCATCTCTATCTCCAACTCCATCATCTCCCTTTTCCCCACCATCAGCATCACCTCTGTCTCCATCTCCACTACTCATCTCCATCATCTCTCTTTTCTTATGTGCCATTGCTATCCACTCTCTCCTCTCTGATGCTGCTATTGTGTCTCATCTTCCTCTAAATTTATATAATAGCAAAATTAGCAATAAGCAGAAAACTGGAAACACTGTAAACGTGGAGCAATTGGAGTTAAGTTCTGATGTATTTAATATGGGGTTGACTTCAGTTCTGATATATTTATATGATGAAATAATCCTACATTCAACATATTTGAGTACCTATCTTTGCCAGGCACCATGACTCCAAAGGCAAACAAATACTAAGTAATTATTAAAAGGATGCAGAAAGTTTAGTTCAAGATGGTGAATTCAACTTATACATTTACCTCCTTTTCTCCCTTGCCAAATCCCACTGAAATGACATTCAAGATGTATAGAAATGAACACATCCATAACAGAGCATAGAATGGTAGAGAGGTGGGGGAGGGGGAAGGCTTATACCAGCTACTGCGGTTAAGCTGCCTAGTTCTTTATTCCTAAATATGGACAACCAAAGCTCACCAGATAATTTGAGATAAACTAGCAGCATAAAAGAGATGGCCCAATATAAATAAGCACATCAACTGATCGCAGAGGAAATCAGAAAACACAAGACAACTTTGAAAAAGCTAAAGCATGTAAGTAGCTGTATTCCTCATAGTGAATGCCAGGTTTGGTGTGGCGGAGGATGTGAGCAGCTGGAACTCTCCTACACTGCTGGTGGGAATGCAGAATGGTGCAACCACTTTGGAAAACAGTTTGGCAGCTTCTTAAACAAACATACCACATGACCCAGGGAGTCCACTCCACACAAAGACGTGTATGCAAATATTTATAGTGGCTTTATTCATATAGCCCCAAGTTGGAAATAGCTGCACCACCATGCTGTTATATAGGCTGAAAGAGGTTTCCTCACTACACAGGGGTCCTCCATCATTAATGCCTCTTTAATAAAAACTCTTCTTAAGGCTGCTTTACTTCCAAAGGAAGCTAGAGTCATTCACTGCAAAGGCCATCAAAAGGCCTCACACTCCATTGCTTAAGGCAACAATTATGCTGATAAGACAGAAAAAGAAGCAGCCACTATTCCTACTTCTGTCCCCCATGGCCAGTTTTTCTTCTCCTCATCAGTCACTCCTACTTACTCTCCCACTGAAGTTTCCACCTATCAATCCCTCCCCACTCAAGGCAAATGGTTCTTAGACCAAGGAAATACCTCCTTTAAGCCTCATGGTCTCATTCCATTCTGTCTTCCTTTCATAACCTCTTCCATGTGGGTTACAAGCCACTAGCCAGCCTCGTAGAACCTCTCATTTCCTTTAAGACATTTGCCCTGCATTTCACTCCATCTTTGGCTGCCTTCCCCCTGTAAGCCGGAAGTGTGAGGTGTGTGAGGAGGGGAGATGATAGAAGGATTACAGTGTTGGGGAGTGGAGGGTGAGGAAGAATTGGGACCTGGCTCAGCCTGGCAAGGAGCAGCCTGGGGAGGAGGGGAGAGGAGAGGAGAGGTCAGATAGGTCCATAGAAAAGGAGGATTCAAAGGACTTAGAGCCTGAGGTGGAGACTGAAGGAACAGACAGAAGAGAAAGAAGAAAGATTTGGGACGAGTCACATTGGGAGCAGAGACTAGGGAGGGACCAATGTATAAAAGAATGCCTGGACGTCAGGCACCTCAGACCATTTGCCCATTTTACGACAAAAATTATCTAGATCTTGTAGGATGGAGAAATTGAAAGTGCCATTTTCTGGCTATTTAGAACCATTATTGAGTTTGTATTGGGGCCAAGTGGTGTTGCAGAAGAAAATAAGATGCTTAGGTTTTAGTTCAGGCGAGAGTTGAAGAGGTTTTATGTTTTTGAGAACACAGGCTGAAGGAGAAGAAGGGGAAATGGAGGGTGGAAGGCTGCCCACAGTGAAGGAAGCAAGCCCAGAGAAAAGAGAGGGTAGAGACACGGAGGTGGGGGCGGGTACTTGCCACCCATGGGGAGGTGGTACTTGCCACCAAGGTAAAAGATCAAGGCAGGCATCCCTGTGGTGATCAGACACCTCTAGAATGTGGGTGAATGATCAGGCAGGCATCCCTGCAGTGATTAAACACCAAGGGAAGACTGTCTTCCTGAGTCCGTGACCGGCACCAGCATTTCTGGTTCATGGATAAAATGTGTCTCTGTCTCTACCAGAAAAGGAAAGGAACTGAAATTAAGGGAAGGGAGAGATTGAAGGGTGGCACTGAAATTGAAAAGAGAATGAGGTTGAGGGATAATGAGAGAGGTTGGAAAAGAGAGTAAAAAGAGGCCGCTTACCCGATTTAAAATTGGTGAGGTGTTTCTTGGGCTGGTCTGAGGACCGGAGGTTGTAGGTGGATTTTTCTCATGGAGGAAAGAGCAGGAGGACAGGGGATTGATCTCCCAAGGGAGGTCCCCCGATCTGAGTTACGGCACCAAATGTCACACACATCCATGTGAAGAGACCACCAACAGGCTTTGTGTGAGCAATAAAGCTTTTTAATCACCTGGGTGCAGGAGGGCTGAGTCTGAAAAAGGAGTCAGCAAAAGGAGATGGGGTGGGGCAGTTTTATGGGATTTGGGTGGGTAGTGGAAAATTATAGTCAAAGAGGGTTGTTCTCTTGTGGGCAGGGGCAGGGATCACAAGGTGCTCAGTGAAGGAGCTTCTGAGCCAGGAGAAGGAATTTCACAAGGTAATGTCATCAGTTAAGGCAGGAACTGACCATTTTCACTACTTTTGTGATTCTTCAGTTGCTTCAGGCTATGTGGATGTATACATGCAGGCTTGGGCTCAGAGGCCTGACAGTTACATGACTGTATACATTTGTCATAAGTCATTAGATTTTATACTTACAATTATTGAATTTTACTTAAGTAAATAATGCCTCAAAGCTGATTTTTTTTTTTGAGACAGAGTCATGCTGTGTCACCCAGGCTGGAGTATAGTGGTGCAGTCTCAGCTGACTGCAACCTCCTCCTTCCAGTTTCAAGCAGTTCTCCTGCCTTAGCCTCCCAAGTAGCTGGAATTAGAGGCGTGCACCACCACGCTTGACTAATTTTTGTATTTTTAGTAGAGACAAGGATTTGCCATATTGGCCAGGCTGGTCTCAAACTCCTGACCTCAAATGATCCACCCACCTTGGCCTCCCAAAGTGTTGGGATTGCAGGTGTGAGCCACTGTGCCCAGCCTAAAGCTGATATTTAAAAAGTGAAAATATGTATCCTTAGAGAAAGTCAAACAGGCAAGCCATTAAAAAGAAGAGCACAGGATGCTACAAAAAAGGCACAGGTTTAGAAGATACCAAGGAAACCAGGAAAATTAAAAAAATAATAATGAAATAAAAAGGCACAGGGAATAAGACAGTATTAGAAATTACTGCCAAAACAGGGTGGCGATTTTCATATCAGACAGGGTCAGACCTCAGAACAAGGGGCAGTACCAGGGACAAAGAGGGCCATTTCCTAAAGATAATGAATGGAGCAATCAGGAGAACTGTAAAATCCTAAATGCACAGGTGCCTAAGAACAGAGCTCCAAAGTACCTGACAAAGGCCAACGAACTACAGAGCTGGACTATGCACATGCAGAGGTGAGATTCCAACACCCTCTCTCAGTAATCGACAGAACCAGTGGACAGAAAACCTGGATTTAGAAGACATGATAGTTAATTTTATGTGTCAACCTGACAGGTGAGTTATTATTCTGGGTGTTTCTGTAAAGGTGTTTGTGGATGAAATTAACATTTGAATCAGTAGACTGAGTGAAGCGGATTGCCCTCCTCAATGTAGGTGGGCGTCATCAATCCCTTGGGGGCCTGAATAGAATGAAAGTAAGGGGAGACGCTTCCTGACTATCTCGAGTGAGGATGAGAGTCTTTTCCTGCCTTCAGATTTGAACTGCGATATTGGTTCTTCCTGGATCTCCAGCCTGCTGGCCTTTGGATTGAAACTGCACCATCAGCTCTCCTGGGCCTCCAGCTGCTAACTCACCCTGCAGACCTTGTGACCTCCATAATCATGTGAACTGATTTCTTTTCTTTTCTTTTTTTTTTTGAGATGGAGTCTCTGTTGCCCAGGCTGGAGTGCAGTGGTGTGATCTTGGCTCACTGCAGCCTCTGCCTCCCAAGTTCAAGTGATTCTCCTGCCTCAGCCTCCCAAGTAGCTGGGATTATAGGAGGGTACCACTATGCCTAGCTAAATTTTTTGTATTTTTAGTAGAGACAGGGTTTCACCATGTTGGCCATGCTGGTCTCGAACTCCTGACCTCGAATGATCTGCCTGCCTTGGCCTTGTGCTGGGATTACAGGCGTGAGCCACTGGGCCTGGCCATTATGTGAGCTGATTTCTTATTTCTCTCTCTGTATATATCTGTATCTCTCTCTACCTACACATACATCCCCCCGCCCATACACACACACACCATTAGTTTAATCTCTGGAGAACCCTGATTAATACAGAAGACCAGAGCAGACTATTAAACAACTTGACCTAAGTGACATTGATAGAACACTCCACCCCGCAACAGCGCAGTACATATTCTTTTCAATTGCACGTGGAACATTCACCAAGATAGGTCTCAATACATTTAAAAGGATCAAAATTACGTTAAAATATGATTAACAGAACATTTGGTAGAAGAGCTAGAGGATAAAGTAAAAAAAATTCTTAGAATACAAAGACACTAAAAGAGTATATAAGTGAAAAATTGAGGGAGGATACTGTGCCAGGAAGTACAATGTCTACTAGAAGTTTCAGAAAGAGGAAACAGAGAAAATCAGGGGCTGGGATGCGGGAATGAAGAAGTAAGAGAACAAGTTCCCAGAAGAAAGTATCGAGACTCAAAATCTCATGGTATCAGAGGCATTTGAACCAGAGCAACTTCATCTTGAGTAGGGGCGGGGTAAAATGAGGCTGAGACCTACTGGAATGCATTGCCAGACGGTGAAGGCATTCTAAGTCACAGGATGAGATAGGAGGTCATCACAAGATACAGGTCCTAAAGACCTTGCTGATAAAACAGGATGCAGTAAAGACTTAGCTGCCCAAACCCACCCAAACCAAGATGGCGACAAGAGTGACCTTGGTCGTCCTCACTGCTACACTCCCACCGGCGCCATGATAGTTTACGCATGCTATGGCAACATCAGGAAGTTACTTTATATGGTCTGAAAAAGAGTGGCATGAATAATCCATCTCTTGTTTAGCATATAATCAAGAAATAACCATAAAAATGGGCAACCAGCAGCCCTCGGAGCTGCTCTGTCTATGGAGTAGCCATTCTTTATGCCTTTACTGTGCTAATAAACTTGCTTTCACTTTACCCTATGGACTCACCCTGTCTCTGCAAAAAAGAAGGAAAAAAAAGTGACAGTAAAATAAAGGCCTTTTAGGCATGCAGAAACTCGCTCCCTCTGTACCTGTCCTGAAGAAATGACTGGTATCAGACATGGTAGCCCTGTGAAGGTATAGCCCTGCAAATTGAAATGGAATCCAAAGAGCAAGGTGTGGAATCCAAGAAGCAGAGAAATTAACCCAGGAATTCAATGAAAAGAAGACCTAAGATAACAGCTTTGCAGCAGGTCCCCCAAAACAAGAGGTCAGCAAGGAGAATTCGGCAATGGATTCCATGCAAAAGCTAGCCTATTACAAAGGAGAAAGACCTCAGTCATATAGTGAAGAAAATGACGTGTTTCTTAAGAAGGAAAAAAAAAAAAAGACAAAAACTCTAGGAAAAAAAGAAATCTAATATGTCTTAAATAAGGTACAACCCCAAATCTGGCATTATTTTAATTAATGTCGTATAAGAGAAAATCCATTTTATATTGTTACTTAGAATATTCCTTTTTGAGTAACACAGGCTGACTGACATAGGATTATGTCTTTAAGTCCATTTCATTAGGTTTACAGTAATGATGTTTATATAAGCATAATGTTGTGAACACTTCCTCCCCACACTCATAAAGAAGGTCTGGGTTTTTTATATTACTAACCAAAGCCATGTATCAGTGGCTTTGCTTGGCAAAGGATAATTTGGACCCAGAAAGCTTATTCTCAAGGCAGCTTTCAAAAAGTCAAGTGGCAGGGCAGCACTGTTCACATTTTGATGTGCACCTCCCCATCCTCTCCCCCCACCTCCCCATCACATCCCCTCACCTCCCGTCACCTCCCCATCCTCTCCCCCCACCTCTCCATCATCTCATCACCTCCCCCCACCTCCCCATCATCTCCCCTCATCATCTCCCCCCACCTCTCCATCACCTCCCCCACCTCCCCATCATCTCCCCCACCTCCCCATCATCTCCCCCACCTCCCCATCA
>NC_045447.1:11120237-11142942 GCF_002776525.5 Piliocolobus tephrosceles
AAAAAATTAGCTGGGCGTGGTGGCATGCATCTGTAGTCCCACCCACTTGGGAAGCTGAGACAGGAGAATCGCTTGAACCCAGGAGGCGGAGGTTGCAGTGAGCCGCCACTGCACTCCAGCCTGGGTGACAGAGCGAGACTCTGTCTCAAAAAAAAAAAAAAAAGACTCACCTATCCCAAGGTCCCAGGAAGGTGATCTGGAGCCTGGCATGTTGGGCACTGGCTGTGTGACCTCAGACAAGTCCCTTGACCTCTCTGAACCTCTGTTTACACATCTGTAAAATGGCCACATGATCACAAACAGGAAGCAAGAGATAATGACAACTATACCTGCCAGGTAGGCCAGGAGGATGCCGACGACGACCATCAGCTGCACACAAGAGCCGAGCAAGCCCCGGACTGCTGGGTAGGCGATTTCAGAGATGTAGACCTGCCAGCAACAAGATAATTTACGGCTGGGCGCAGTGGCTCACGCCTGCAATCCTAGCACTTTGGGAGGCCGAGGTGGGCAGATCACCAGAGGTCGGGAGATCGAGACCAGACTGACCAACAGGGAGAAACCCCATCTCTACTAAAAATACAAAATTAGCTGGGCCTGGTGGCACGCATCTGTAATCCGAGCTACTCAGGAGGCTGAAGGAGGAGAATCACTTGAACCCGGGAGGTGGAGGTTGCAGTGAGCCGAGATCTCACCATTGCACTCCAGCCTGAGGAACAAGAGCGAAACTCCGTCTTAAAAATAAACAAATAAATAACAATTTTAAAAAATTTAAAAATTTTAAAAATTAAAAAAAAAAAAAAAAAGATGAGGCTTTACTCAGGCTCCAAGAGTTCTTAAAACGGAAAGGTCTCAGCCATTCAGAGCTGAGGAAAGTCCTTGCGGGGGGTTACGGCAGGCCCTGAGGCCCCTTAGTGGAACCTGCGCAGGTGAGGAGAGCCATCCCCAGGTCCTCACCACTGAAAGATCTGTGGCAGGCGTTTAAAGGGGATTAAAGGTAACAGAGAGGGCTGCATGTGATGGCGAGGCAGTGGGCACAGAGCTTCTCAAGCCTTCGTTTAATGGACACAGACACCCTGGATAAAACGTAGATTCCGATGCAGTAGGTCTGGGCAGGCAAAAGATTCCACCTAGCTAACCAGCTCCATGTGACGCCCACCCAGGATCCCAGCCCAGGGCCCACGCTTGGAGTGGTGGCCTTGAACCAGCAGCATGAACTCTCCGCCTCAGTCACTAGGCACTGCTCCCTCCTGGGCCCACAGGCCACCAGGCCCTCACCCATGCATCTAAGGTTATTCCATAGCTTAAGCCCTAACACAGGTGTGTTTCTGCTCAGTTAAAAAAAACACAGACATAAAAGGTCCAGCTTCTTCCCTACCCTCTTCTGGTCCAGCTGCTGCTGCCAGTTAGCAAATGCTGGTGAAATGAGCACCCAGGGAGGGCCCTGAGTGGCTGCTTTCAACCTCACAATATTTTCAGATATTGTCCACACCCATGGCTGGGGGCAGTTCATGGGTCACCAAGCTGTCAGGGTCCAGTCCTCCACAAGCCATGCCAGGGGCTGTCTACCCAAAGTCCCACTGAATCCTGACCACTACCTCAGGGACTAATGCCATAATCCCTGTTTTCCAGGGAAGAAAACTGAGGCCCAAGGAGACACTCTGCTCAGGTCAGTGGCAGAGCCAGGATTTAACCCAGATGTTCGGGGCTCCCAAGTGGGCAGCCTGGGTCAGGAGGGGGAAAGGGGGAAGATGGGGAAGCCAGAGGGGCTGGCCTGTGAGAAGGGAAGGGGAACACAGAGCCCAGCAGCCTTTGCCCCAGGAGAAACCAGGAAAGGAACTTCCTGCTAATTGCAGTCATTGACCCGAAGCCAGGGATGAAAACCATAATGTAGGGAGTGGGCTCCTATGGGTCATCTGCAGGTGTGTAGAGCAAAAGACGGGCACGGCTAAGTGGGACAATCCTGGGTTCCAGCAACTGCTTCCCCTCTGCCTAGCTGTGGACCCTGCCTGGGCAAAGGAGACTGCATGTCATGACCTCAGTGTATAATGGAGAGAACAGCAGGATCCTTCCCAGGGTGGACGGGAGGGACCGGGAGATAACGCAGGGACTTCAAACCTGGCACCTATAAGGTCCCGCCAGGGGAAGCCGCGCCCCTAGGATTGAGGAGCGGTTTGTCCACTCCTCCTCGGTCTCAGGCCGCGCGAGACGGGACACTCACCGGGGCCACTAGGGAGGCAACACCGCAGGCCAGGCCGGTGAGGAGGCGGCCCCCCAGCAGCATCCATACGTCTTGGGCCGCGGTGATGACGGCAAAGCCGGCCACGAAGGGCACGGAGCACAGCAGGAGGCTCAGCTTGCGCCCGGCGCGGTCCACCAGCCAGCCGCCCAGCACTCCCCCTGCCGCGGCACCCAGGGTCACGACGGCCTGGGGGCGGGCGGCGGCTGAGGAGGGGGCGCCCAAGCCGCAGCCCTTCCTCCCCCTCCGCCCACGCCCCGCGGGCTCAGAGGGAAGGAAGGAGGCGACTCCAGGCAAATGAGCCGGGGCCCGGCGCCCGTCCCGAGGGGAGGGGTGGGGGGCTGAGGAGCTCGATGCCCGTCCCGAAAGGCCCGATGCCCGTCTCGTGGGGAAGGGCGGTAGCGGAGGGGCCCGATGCCTGTCCCGAGGGGAGGGGTGGGGGGCGGAGGGTCCCGATGCCCGTTCCGAGAGGAGGGCGCGGGATCCCAGGGCTGGAGGGGCGAGTCCGGGGCCTCACCCCGAACCAGGAGGCGGCAGCGTCGTCCAGGTGTGGGGCTGGGGGCGCGGCGCGCTGCAGACTCGGGATGGCCGGGGAGCTGTAGCCGAGTGCGAAGCCGAAGCTGAGCGGGCCCAGGGCAGCGGCGAAGGCGGCGAGGAAGACGCGGCGGCCGCGGGGCGCGCTGCGGAGACAGGCCGAGGGTGAGCGGAGCGGACGCGGAGGGGCGGGAGGGCGAGGCCGCGTCCAGGCCCGGGTTTCCCGGGGCTCACCTGCCGCCAGGCGGCCCCAGAAGCGGCTGGGTTTCCTCTGGGTCCAAGGGCGTCATGTCCGCAGCCAACGCCGATCGGCCGGCTCGGGCGCCTGAACCGCCACCGGCCCCGCGAGTGCGGCCCACACCGGCCTCTCACAGCCAATGGGTGGCGGGGGGCGGGGGGCGGTGCTGGGCGGGATCGGAATCGCAGAGCAGCAGCAGCCAATAGGAATGTAAGGCGGGGTTAGCGACTGCGCTAGGACCCGCCCTCGCATTAAAGTAGACCAATGGAAGCATAAAACTGATTAGCAAAGCACGCTGGAACCGCCCCAGGTGGGGCGGAGTTTCCGTCTGGGAGCACAATCACCCAATCGGATTGTAGTGCGAGTGCGTAAACGGGGCCAGAGAGTTGCCTCAGAACTGAGCTGGCCAATGAGGTTGGAGGGAGGAGTTTTTTTTCTGGCACCGCCTCTCAATCTAGCTTCAACCGGAGGGTAGGGGCGGGGCGAAGGCGGAGCACGTGGGCCTCAGCCCGAGACTTCCCGCCCCCAACTCCGAGAAGCTGCAACTGTCCTGCCGGGTCCGGTTTGCAGTTCCTTCCCCGCGTTAATCGCTGCCCTGGGACGTGTATTGGAGTCATCTGACCTCTGCCTGGGCCCAGCTCTGCAGGGGAGAGAGCCTCTAAGCAAACTGTCCTGGGCCGCCTCCCTCTCCTCTCGGACGCCAAGACTGGTCATACGCTCCCGCTGGGCTGCTGGCGGCGGAGGCGTGGCCCTGTGCACCGAAACCCACCTTCATGCTTCCCAGATTGCTGAAGGCTCGCGTCTCCAGGTGCTGAGGACCAGTGGTAGGCGGGGTACCCCACGCCCTATATGTGACAGATCTGGGCTCCACTCCCCCTCTTAAGTGTCACTCACTTCACAGGGAGTCCTGACTCTTGAATCTTCATCTACCTGTCTCCGAATTTTGAGTTCCCTGTAGATTTTAATGCCACCTTCTCCCCGTGTGCACCCAAGTCGAATGATGAGGCACTGTTGGATCTCACCAGTTGTACCCAATTCATACCCAACACTCTGGTTGCAGGCCGCTGCGGTGGAATGCTGGTGTAATTCTGGAAAGAGCCAGGGCATGGGAGTAAGAGGCTTGGCTTGTAATCCCTCTCTGGGCCTTGTGTTTCCTCATCTCTAAGTGGGGATAACCATTATCTTCCAGGAGAGTTGTGAAGCAAGGTAATGTATATAAGACATATGAAGCACTCAAAGGCTAACCGGTATGATGAAGATAGTCATTTGACATACTGCAGTCACCTGATGGTTCTAGCAACCAACATTTTTCAATCCTGACCACAAGACTATCTTTAAAGACTTAGGCAACTGCCCTTCTGTACTCTGTACTTCTGCTTGATAACTCAAGCACTAGATGTGTATTCTTATCACGGCATTTATCACTGCTTTGTGACCCCTGTTTACTTCTGTCCTTCCCCAATGGACATGACCTCCTCTGGAGAGGAGGCACTTGGTGTTTGCAGAGTGGATCAGTGCCTCAAACTCCCTGGGCGGACACTGCAGTTAGATGATTTTCTGTGTGACTCAGCCAGTCAGGTACACAGAAAGGATGGTGTAGGCAGGGTGCTCCTTACCCTGTGGCCGACGGCTTCCCTTCCCATGAGTGTGCAGAACTCACTTATTGGCCTTTGTAAGCAAATAATGTTGCCAGAGCAGCCTCTTGCCCCCTTTTCATAGGCAAAGCACCATCAACCTGATCAGTAGGGTCCACCTCTTGCCCTCGCTACATCCCTCCTCAGACCTGTGACTCTTGTCAAATTGTGGGTAGCTCTAATGCTGCTGATTTGAAAGAATGCTCTAAAATAGTCCTTGGATTTTTTTATGCTACGCTGTGAAGCAAGAAACTTCAGGAAAAAAAAAAAGGAAAAACACAGATACAAGCTCAAGCTCATAAAGCTTATAAATTAGTTGAACATGAAAAACACCAGCCAGATCCAGCTGACACAAGGCACTTAGCCTAGCTCTGCATGGCAGACATGGGGAAAGCAAGGGCTCTGCAGTCAAAGAACTTGCAGGTTCAAACCACTGCCCCTTTTTGAGCCTGTTTCCTTATTTGAAAAGCAAGGATAATAAAACATAATTCATTAAACTGTTGGTGGGGTTGAGACACAGTGTTTTTTTCCCCTATATAGGAAAAGGGCATAAAAAACACAGAGGAAGAACGGGCATGCTAACTGCTGCA
This sequence comes from Piliocolobus tephrosceles, assembly GCF_002776525.5. NCBI lineage: Eukaryota > Metazoa > Chordata > Mammalia > Primates > Cercopithecidae > Piliocolobus > Piliocolobus tephrosceles. The sequence goes on from NC_045447.1 coordinate 11,125,470, forward strand.
AAGAATATGAGCAGACACATGTGGCTATAAACAGCCTCATCTGGGTATACCTAAAAACCACTGGCTTCACTACTCTTGCCTCTTGCCTTCTGCCAAAGATGAACCAAGCAACCTTCTGCTTGGGCTATCATGCTGATCTGTTTGTACAAAAGACAGAGAGGGGAGCTCTCCCCATAGTGTGCAAGGCCCACAAGGAGGTACAATCTAAACTTCTATAAAATCTGTCAGACCAAGGTCCTGTCAAACTCAGTTCTCCACACTCACAAAGAAGGCCTGCTAGCTGGGCGCGGTGGCTCACACCTGTAATCCCAGCACTTTGGGAGACCAAGGAAGGCAGATCATGAGGTCAGGAGTTCGAGACCAGCCTGGCCAACATGGTGAAACCTCATCTCTACCAAAACACAAAAATTAGCTGGGCGTGGTGGTGCGTGCCTGTAATCCCAGCTACTCAGGAGCCTGAGGCAGGAGAATCGCTTGAACCTGGGAGGCAGAGGTTGCAGTGAACAGAAATTGTGCCATTGCACTCCAGCCTGGGCAATAGAGTGAGACTCTGTCTAAAAAAAAAAAAAAAGGCCTGCAGAAGAACTCTTCTGAGCTGCTTTAACGGGGTAGGTAACAGGAATAATGTAAGTAGGAAAAGATAGAATAAAATTGAAATGGCTAGAATAAAGCCAAAGGAAAATACCTTCTTCACACAGATTAAAATATTTGCAAACAATGCTAATGAAACTGGATTTCCCCTTGGGTAGTGGCTGAGATTTCACTATTTCTTTTGCACTTGGCTCAGTCCACATTTCTTTCTGCTCACACTGGAGAGGGAGCCAGGAAAGGCAGATAAACCAAATTATTATCTTCATATCATTTATGTGAAAGAGTGAAGGGGACTCAACAAGAAGGAGGGGTTTGAGAATGCTTTCTTTTTTTTTTTTTTTGAGACAGGGTCTCCCTCTGTTGCCCAGGCTGGAGTACAGTGGTAAGATCTTAGCTCACTGCAGCCTTGAACTCCTGGGCTCAAGTGATCCTTCCACCTTGGCCTCCCAAAACACTGGGATTACAATGAGAATACTTTTAACCACAAGGAGTAGCTGTTCTCTTGTTACAATATTGCAGAGTAACAATAAAACCACACAAAATAATCTGAAGACTTTTGACAAGCTCCTATGCCTTAATATTTTTCATGAGATACAGGGAAGAAGGAGGAGCTTCTAAGATCTAACCATTCAGCTTTTCTCAAAAGTCTACAGGCAGGAATGCAGCTGGTTCCAATCACAGTGAACTGAAACAGCAACTGGGGCCAAAGGTGCAGAAAGAAAACTTACTTATAATAAAGTTAAAAAGCAATGACTTTTCTTTATAAAAGAAACACATTATGTGACATAAATCAAAACTGTAATGAAAAAATAATTTTCCATCTAAGTATATAAAATATGAGAAGGTTGCAGTAAATAAGAATGAATATTTTTGATTTATTCAAAGTTTCCATCTAAAACCTCAATGAAATCTACCACCTTTATTACAAGGGGACTGATGGTTCCTGAACAGAAAGAAACAAAGGTCAGGAAAGATGGCACCGGACATTGGAGAGGGAACTGGCCGAGTGTGCAGAAAGTTTGGTCCAATAGATCACTGACAGGCTAAAAGCCACATTTTGTTGAGAAATGACAGCAGAACTGTTTAAAGAGTATAAATCTCCATAAGAAAACTAAAGATGGCAAATGAGATTTGAACTCTGTTACTTCAAGTCAATAATGTCTTCATCAGAGAAAGCCGTGAGCTGGAAGGGGCTGCTGCTGGAGACCGGGCTGCCCTCTCTGTCTGCAACAAGGTCCTGGTCAGAGCTGGTTGAGTGCCCCTCAGGGTTGGCTTCGGAAGTAGAAGCACTTTCCAAGGAGCCTGATGGGATCCTAGAAGAGACAAGTCACGGTAAGAGGATCCGTGGGAGTACTGCGGAACTGGGACTATTTTTTTCTGGCAATTTCCTGCTCATCTGAGCTCATGAGCTTGGCTCCCCAAACCCTCACTGTTATGTGGTAGAGGTGGGGAAGCGCTGGAATGCCACCCCTGTCACCTCAGGGGGTTGTGAGGATTAAAGGCCGAGTGTGTGACACATGGAAGGTGTTTGTGAGGCATTATTTACCTACCTTTCTAAAGTGCAAATCTAGATAATGTCACCCTGCCTAAAACCCTCCCATGGGTGCCCAGGGCCAGAGGATCAGGCTGAAACTCATAACCAAGGTTCCGGGACTGGGCCTGTGACCCCTCCCGCCTTCCAGGGCACCCCTGACTCCCTCTGTTTCCTCCAGCTTCTCAGGACTCTTCTCAATAGCTGCATATTAATTTGACCAAAATTGGTTTTCACTTCTCAGGGAGTTAATGCATTCCACAAATACTCATTGGCCTGCAAAAGCCCACCTGGCCCAGCTGCTGCCCACTCTCGGCCTCACACGGTTCCTGGCTCCGTTCTCTACGCTCCAGTCTGTCCACTCTTCCTCCTGCCTTTTAACTGGCCATGTTAGGCCTGCTGCAGGGCCCTTGCCCTGAGGTGGTTGCTGTCAGAAGGGCTGTTCCCCTAGCTTCTTACCATTCATTCCAAGCCCAGCCCAATGCTACTTCCTCAAAAAGCTTTCCTTGAACTCTCTCTCAGAGTAGACCTTCTACCTGCCAGCCCTGTCACTTCTTTTCCATTTCTTTATAGCACTTGTCACTATTTGAAATGATTTTATTTGATACTTGTTTACAGGTTCGCTGTCTGTTTTCCCACATTAGAATGCAAAGTCCCTGAGGCCAGGGGCCTTGTCAGGTTATGACTTATGAGAGGAGGCTCAGCCTCCCCTGATGTTTGAGACCCTCCCTGCCCCAGGTGTGGGCTGGATGGCAACCCTTGTTACACATCACCTGCCATGCTGGAATGCAGTAATTGTCTGGACCCTTGTTGGTCTTTGCCACTGTCCTGGGAACCCCTTGAAGGCACAGGTGGGGGCTTAGTCCTTTCCATATCTTAACACATTCTTGGGTGCTCCAAGAATGTATGTTGAGTGAATGAATGAAGCTTGGACATACGAACTTATCACTCTCCACACTGAAGCATGTGTGATGTTGCTTGAAGGACAACAGAGATCTTATAAGACAAATCAGTGTGACTTTACTACTATTCACTGACATGTGATGCTGAGCTGGCATTCAGATAGGCTGGACTGTGTATGTGCTACCAGTACTGCATTACTGCATAGGGAGCACCTATTTCCCTGCAGTCTTACTGTTTTTTTTTTTTTTTTTTTTTGAGACGGGGTCTTGCTCTGTTACCCAGGCTGGAGTGCAGTGGTGTGATCATGGCTTACGGCAGCCTTGACCTCCCAGAAGGAGGTGATCTTCCCACCTTAGCCTCCCAAGTAACTGGGACTACAGGCACACACCACCAGATCCAGCTAATTTTTTTTTTTTTTTTTTTTGTAGAGATGGGTCTTGCCGTGTTGCCCAGGCTGGGATTGAACTCTTGGGCTCAAGTGATCTTCCCTTCTCAGCCTCCCAAAGTGTTGGGATTACAGGCATGAGCCACCATGCCCAGCAGGCATTTTTATTTTAAAAACTCTCTGTCGGGCCGGGCGCGGTGGCTCAAGCCTGTAATCCCAGCACTTTGGGAGGCCGAGATGGGCGGATCACGAGGTCAGGAGATCGAGACCATCCTGGCTAACACGGGGAAACCCTGTCTCTACTAAAATACAAAAAATTAGCCGGGCGTGTTGGCGGGCGCCTGTAGTCCCAGCTACTCGGGAGGCTGAGGCAGGAGAATGGCGTGAACCTGGGAGGCAGAGCTTGCAGTGAGCTGAGATCCGGCCACTGCACTCCAGCCTGGGCGACAGAGCAAGACTCCGTCTCAAACAAACAAACAAACAAACAAACAAACAAAAAAAACAACTCTCTGTCGATCTGGTGAGGAAAAAGTCTCTCTCTCTCTCCATATATATATATATTATATAAATAATAAATATAAATATTTTATATATATATGGAGTCTTGCTCTGTTGCCCAGGCTGGAGTGCAGTGGCATGATCTTGGCTGACTGCAGCCTCTGCCTCTCACGTTGAAGCGATTCTTCTGCCTCAACCTCCCAAGTAGCTGGGACCACAGGGATGTGCCACCACGCCTGGCTAATTTTTGTATTTTTAGTAGAGACAGGGTTTCACTGTGTTGGCCAGCCTAGTCTCGAACTCCTGACCTCGGGTGATCTGCCCGCCTCGGCCTCCTAAAGTGCTGGGATTAAAGGCATGAACCACTGTACCCGGCCTGGTCTCAATATATCTGAATGAGCATTTGACTGCTGGTATGTGTGCCCATTTGTCTAGATCCCTCCCTGGCAGGCCTGAGGGTCTGGGTACCCTCAGAGAGGAGCAGGCTGCTGGCCCTCTGCTGTAGCTGCCAAAGGGGCCACGAATGGCATCATCAATCCACAGAAGGGGCCTCCTGGGCAGTGCTGTGACTCACAGGTCCACCACCCCGAGCAGGGGCCTCTCCATCTCTTTACCTGTCACTGCTAGATGACCTCACTGCCCCTGGCTTGGGGCCTCCTTGGCTTTCTTCTAACCGCTTCCGGGGTTTTGATTTGGCCTTTGGCGCTCCTTCTGACTTGGGTCCACCTTCATCCAAGAGGCCTGGATTGAGAATCATAGGTCAGAGGGTCACTACCACAGGGCTGCCACGGAGACAGAAAAGACCCTTATTTTTTCTTGGTTGGGAACTGGTGCATTGTTGTGCTAGAGTCAGGAAGAAAGATGATAGAATATATATTTTCAAATTATTGGTTTTCTTGTTGGTAGAAGGTTTTTATTTTCTGATTATAAAGTATACACACATTGCAAAAAAATTAGAGACTCAAAGAGCCTAATGAGGAGAGATGATCTACAGTCCTACCGCTGATAACCCTGTAATTCTCCAATTCAGAGGTTCTGTTTTGCAAAAGCTCAGTGGTTTCTAAACAGTGGTGGGCAGATCAAGCTTTGTTATGGAAGACTGCATTAAAAATAGCAATACATTTATTTTAAAAACACAGTGGAAGGCACCAACTTGAAAAACCAATGGACGCTGTTAGTGTCAAGGCCTGCCCTGTCAGGTGGCCTGAATCCCCTCCTCCAGTTGTTCAGGGAATATTACTGCAGGGCAGGGATGTGCTCAGGCCACCTGTCATGCAGATCCCAGTCTAAGTTTTCAAACCAGTTTTTACTGGTTTATCATGTCACTTCCATTTTTCCTTATTTTGTTTCCACAAATCTGAACAAAAAGGTTTCTAACAGTCTAACCTTTTCACACTTATCAGGGGCTTTATGTTTCTCTGGTTTGGCCTCTCATCTTTTTTTTTTTTTAAAGACAGGGTGTCTCTCTGTCACTCAGGCTGGAGTGCAGTGGTGTCACCATGGCTCCCTGTAGCCTTGACCTCCTGGACTCAATCGATTCTCTTGCCTCAGCTTCTTGAGTAGCTGGGACTATAGGTGCATGCCACCATGGCTGACTAATTTTTTTGTATTTTTTTATAGAGATGGGGTTTCACCATTTTACCCAGGCTGGTCTTGAACTCCTGAACTCAAGTGATCTCCTGCCTCAGACTCTCCCAAAATGCTGGGATAACAGGTGTGAACTCAGTCCCATATTTATACTGAGAGAAAAGAGCTCAACACGTAACTTGCATCTGTTCCATCCACAGAACTGCCCCCACTGTCTAGGGCTGGGAGAAGTAATAAGGGAACTGAACACACACGTGTAAAAATATGGTACATTTCCACTTTGGGATGTACCAACATAAAATGTTGCCTGAGGACTGTGGGATATAAATCCTTTAGACACCTTTCTAGGAAATCATACATAGATTGGTACTTTTATTTTTAAAAATGGTATCAGACTAGACATAGTGTTTTATAAACTGCCCATTTCCTCCCTTCACATGGCTTGGGCAGCTTTCCACACCAATAAATGTAGATCAACAACATCACTGTTGGTGGCTACACTATAGTGTATTCCTCGGTATAGATGTATTAGAACTTACTTATAAATCCCTTCTTAAAAGGAAAGTTTCCTTTTAAACTCATTGTTTTTGAGGACAATTCATATCCAAAGATAAAACCAGCTGGTCTGTTCACAGACAGTGGAAACCAGGATTGAGAACCATTACCCAGTAGTTCCCTGCGGGTCCTGCTTGCTATTTCTTTGATCTCCATGCGAGACAGGGACAAGGAGTGCGTGACAGGAATGGCAGCGAGGCCCACACTGATGGGAGTGGGTGGGGTGATGACCTTGGAGACTAAGGGCGACTTCAGAGGTCGCTCGATGCTTCTGCCCACGAGGTTTCTAAGTGGAATCTTGTACAGATTTTTTGATTGAATTTCACCTGAAATGTGATTTCAAAAAGAATATCAGAACTTCAAGAAAAGTTCATATTATTTACAAGAGAGTAATCTTGTTCCTTAACATAGCATGAAGGAAGACTTTATGTCACACACTGATCTGTAGTGTCCCACTGGGAGGGCTGGCCGGGAGCACTAATTTGAGGGTGCCTGATGGCTCTGCATTTTCTGAAGCATTTTCATGTGTAAATTAGGTAAAATGCACTCGTGACTGCACAGGAAAAAAGACTAGACAAGAAAAGCAAAAAGCTGCCCTGCTTGGGGAATTCTGTGCTTTATCTTAACTGTGTGCAGTAAAGACGAGTGATGTGGTAAGAATTTATGAAAAGCGCTGTGTTCAAAGCAATGAGGTAACCACAGCAGAGGCCTCTGGGGTTCACAGGCAAAGCCAGATAGAGTGAAAGACTGCATGTGCTAAGGAATGTCTAGGCTTGATGACTCTATTCTTTTAGCTATCAAAACCCACTACTGTTAACAGCCCTGAAGGAAAAATAACTGCTGTTGCAAGTTGGAAACTCTATAGCCTTTAACTCCCTTCTTCCCGCTGAAACTTTTTTTTTTTTTTTGAGAGAAGGTCTGGTTCTGTTGCTCAGGCTGGAGTGCAATGATGCAATCATGACTTACTACAGTCTTGACCTCCCAGGCTCACCTCAGCGTCCTGAGTAGCTGGGACCACAGGTGCATGCCACGACAGCCAGCTAATTTAATTTTAGTATTTGTAGAGACAGAGTCTCACTCTGTTGCCCAGGCCAGAGTGCAGAGGTGCAATCCCGGCTCAATGCAGCCTTGACCTCCGGTGCTCACGTGATCCTCCCACCTCAGCCTCCCAAGTAGCTGGGACTACAGGCACATGCTACCACACCCAGCTAGTTTTTGTTTTTTTTTTTTTTTTGGGGGGGCAGGGTTTTGCCATGTTGCCCAGCTGGTCTTAAACTCCTGGCTCAAGTGATCCATCTGCCTCAGCCCGCCAAAGTGCTGAGATTACATGTGTGAGCCACAGTGCCTAGCCCAGTTTGTTTATTTATTTATTTTTACAATGGAGTTTCGTTGTTATCACAAGGTTTCTTAAGAACACAACCAATGTATTCAGACTGCAAGATTTCTTTCTTTTTTTTTTTTTTTTTTAAACGGAGTCTCGCTCTGTTGCCCAGGCTGGAGTGCAATGGCACGATCTCGGCTCACGGCAACCTCCACCTCCCAGGTTCAAGCGATTCTCCTGCTTCAGCCTCCCAAGTAGCTGGGATTACAGGTGCGTGCCACCACACCCGACTAATTTTTGTATTTTTAGTAGAGATGGGGTTTCACCATGTTGGTCAGGCTGGTCTTGAACTCCTGGCCTCAGGTGATCCGCCCGCCTCGGCTTCCCAAAGTGCTGGGATTGTAGGCGTGAGCCACCACACTTGGCCGGTTTCTTTTTTTAATGGCTTTACATAGTAACTTCTTTAAGCAGTAATCACATGTAGATATTAGACAATGAACTAGAGAAATTAGAGTGGATTACAAATATTAATCAAACAGTAAAACTTGGACTTCACCTTCCCCCAGGGAAGAAGGAAATACTGGAGTATCTCGGCCCGTGGGTGTCTGAGGAGAATTGCCGGCACTGGCCCCCTTGGAGCTGCCTCCAGATGATACCTCATTCACAGCTGCAGTTGCTGTGAAGTATATATCCGACTAGAAAGAAAGAGAGAGCATTACCAGGCTGCCTGGTGTTCTAGGCCTTGCATCCACTGGCCCTCCTGCCATCACTGCAAACCCTCCAACTGGTCCCCATCCTTGGAGCATGCAGAGAAGTGCGGGATGCCGGGGCGAGGGATGGAGGGAGCCTTCCGGAGGAAAGCCCAGTGTGGCTAGTTACACTTTTCCTGAGTATTCCACTCCCCGCCACTTTTCCTCATCTATTTGTTGATCCACAACAGAAAATAGTCAATGTTCCACCACACATCTTCTGTAATCACAAACACAGCACACACTTCCCTAACAGGAATCTCAGGCACCTGGAGTGTTAGAATGGGAAAGATCTTAGGGATTCGGTTAGGCCCATTTGGCAGATGGGGAAACGGATTATTCATTCACTGATCCAGCAGATACTCAGGCACACCCGTGATGCGCCGGCGCTGGTGCTGACAGCAGTGGTGTGCTGGATGTGATTTATGAAATCCAATTTTCAGGAATTTTGCAAACTGGCTGTTAAACACACATGATTAGAAATAAAATTATACAAACCTAAATAAACAAAGGCCCTAAATATCCAAATTCAACCATTCCTAATTATTTGACTGTGCTTACTATTACATCTGCTCTGGAGTTATTGACACCAACAGTGTCTGTGGAGCTTGGGGGAGAGACACTGCACCATGGCGGATAATGCACATCTCCCCAACACCACCTGCAGTGGCGTCTCACTGGGAGCTTGAAATCAATCATAGAGGGACTCTTTACACCATGGAATCCAGCGAGGACTATCAGTTCCACTTTGATTTGTTGTTTTGTTGGTTGTCTATACTTACAGTGATGCAGAAAGTACTAGTAATGAACAAGAAATGTGGAGGTGTGTTTAGTCTGGTACAGAAGCTGAAGTTTCATTTTAATGACTATAAGTTGTATGAGGTTGAAAAATAGTTTTATAGCAGATTACCTATCAGATTAAAATTGGAAAAAAAATGAGTGGATTGAGATATAACTCCAAGTGTAAAATAATGGTTGAAATGCAACTGTAGACTGGCTATGGATATAAGAATTCAGCAAATATTAACAAAAGCATTTTGTAAGAACCAATTGGCTAAGTGGATTTTCATGATAAACAGCATTGTATATTTATTATTTGTAAATTGTAAGCTATTTACAATCAATGAATGTACACACATATAATACATACATGCACATATGTACACATATACATATATGCACATGTGTGCACACACATGTTTTCCAGATCACTGGGGGACGGAAGCACTGAGCACACCACTGGTGCTATGATAGTGAGTAAGACAGCATGGCCCCTGCTCTCACAGAACCATCAGGGCAGCAGCAAAGATGAACAAATAAGCAGTCACCTACCACCAAATGTGATGGATGTCAGGACCAGGGAAGGGAACAGGGGACACAGAGGGGGAGCCAGCCCAGTCTGGCAGGGCTGGGGAGGACTTTCTGGGCCTGACTCAGGGGAGGGGACTAGAACAAGAACCCCCAGATTATGTGCCAGTGACAAAAGACATCTTGGAAGGCATCTTTGTTCCTGCATCCCTCCGTTTTGCCCTAGCTCTTGGTTATGAGGCATGGATTAATCAATTAGCCATGTTTCATAGGCTATGAATTCAAATTGAGGACAGAGGGTGGGAAAGGAAGAAAGATTGCAAGCTCTGACTTTTCTAGACTTGGACTGTCCTCCAGGGCAGCAGTGACATGAATAACTGACCCAGTCTCTGATCAGGGATCTCTCTTTTCAGCTAAGTGCTCCCCAGCGGCCACCAGCACTGAATGACTATTAACAAAGCTGAGGAGTGTTCTGAAAGCCCACAGAAATCACACACGAAAACCCAACAGATCAGTCTGGTTTCAGGCTTTCCATCTCACGCTGGCATTCTGACACAGGTCTTCATCAGCCTAACTTGACAAGAGGCAGCTTCTGTGCTCACCTGAAATCCCACAGTGCTGGGGCCTGCCAAACCGCTCAGAGAGAAAATCCCAGTCCTACTCACCCTGGAGGCCACGAGCTGCAGCTGTGGCACGACTGCGGTGTGGACCAGGTTCCCGTTCACCACCAGGCGGATCTCCATGGAGTCGGTGGTGAAGGCCAGGAGATACGGGAAAGCACAGACTGCAAGGGAACGGGAGTGTCACCTCTCAGTTGCTAGCTTGGTGGCTGCGGACGGGCTGTGACTGTCTCATAGTCACGCTCACTTCTCTAGAAACTTCCATCTCTCATTCCTCTGGCTGCTTTTCTCCTTCCTTCACATGTGCACGTCACCCTGATCATAAGGTAGCCTTGGCTCCCAAGATAGCCTCCCCTCGGTTGCCACACTCCGCCTCCCAGGAGGTGTGCACTGTCACCATGCTTGCTGCCATTTTCCCCTATGGAAACCCCATTGCCTGATCTTCCAGTGAGGCAGCTCACTTGCCAAAGTCCTGTGGGGAGTCCCTTCTGTTGTTCAGATACCAGCCTGACATTCTCTCTGCAGGCCCAGGCCATCCTGCCTGGGACCCTTCCCTTTGGTCGCTCTTCAAGGCCCAGCCCTGGAGGAGCCCTCAGTGCTCCTCACTCCTCCCCTGTGCTCCTCCCGCTGCACATCTGAGCAGGGGCCGCATCTTATCCCTCACTGGCCCTCACAGTGTCCCTCGGGATCAATGGGTTTGCTGAGTTATCTGTTAAGGGCTGGCCCCTCTGCTTGAAATGATTTGAATGACACACTGGCTTCCAGGTGCTGTGCCTGCCCTGGCTGCCTTGTGGCACACCTCTTTCTTCCTGGCACTTCATGTCATTCCCTTCTTCGCATTGGCTCTCTCTGCACTCTTTCCATGGATGAGCTCATCTGCTCTCCTGGCTTTCCTGGTGATTCTGCCGATCACATCTATTCCTCTGGCCATGACTTTCAAGCCCCTCCAGCAACGTGGTTCAAAACCTCCCTTTCCTGTCTACCAGATCTAATCTGTCATCAAGTCTGCCTGGTTCTCCCAGGATGTTAGATCGGTCCCTCTGCCCTCCTCTCAAAATACTGTCCTGTGGACCTGTTAACACATAGTTTTATTGTGAGGACAAAAGAATGAACTGGAACATTCTTGGCTCTGATCTGACTCCCAAAAGGCAATGGCCAGTTGTGGATCTTGAATCACAAACACAAAGCATCACTGTTCATGTCCTGACATTTTAGTGGCACGCAGGTACCTGAGTTTCTATGAAACATATACCAAAGGCGCTAAAAGCAGTGTGCTTCTCCCTGAGGTCAGTCAGCATTTTGAGGCTGGAGACCTTGAATTTTAGAAAAAGTGGCCGGGCGCGGTGGCTCACGCCTGTGATCCCAGCACTTTGGGAGGCCGAGGCGGGCGGATCACAAGGCCAGGAGATCGAGACCAAGGTGAAACTCCGTCTCTACTAAAAGTACAAAAAATTAGCCGGGCGCGGTGGCGGGCGCCTGTAGTCCCAGCTACTCAGGAGGCTGAGACAGGAGAATGGCGTGAACCCGGGAGGCGGAGCTTACAGTGAGCCAAGATTGTGCCACTGCACTCCAGCCCGGGAGACAGAGCCAGACTCCGTCTCAAAAAAAAAGAAAAACAAAAAGGAAAGTGAGGCCCAGAAATGAACTGAGGTGCTGAAACGGTAACAAAGTACTGAAAAATGACATTTAATTGCTCTCAAATGCATACATGCTCAGGCACTGAGAGAAACTAGGAGGAACAGTAGAAGACAATAGTCCCAAAAGGGGAACAGAAAGCAAAAAAAATGAAAAAGAAAAAGAACGCTCTGAATACTAATCATACGCAAGTAATTTATGGCAATTTCACAGTAAGCCAGTGATTTGCTTACATAGGATTTGCTTACAACATTTCAGACATATCTATGAAGGGGGAAAGCGTTATAATAAAGATTTTTCTTACCAATTGCACAGGGAGCCTGGTTCCAACAGAACTGGAAATCTGACGCAGAGGGTTGAACCAAAAAAGAGCCACCGTTAAAGGGGCAAACCTTTTTATAGATGCAACTGTCTGCAATGAAAACAACAGCAACTCATTTTTGTTAGAGACAACACTTAGATGACTGTAATTAAATAAATGAAAAACAGGCAACAAGAATAGTATCCTATCTGCTAGTTCTTTATAAATAGCCAGTATGAATACCGCCAAGATGCTGGATACTTAGGGTCAAAGGCCTTAAGTATCTGAGCCATCTGAGCCAGAATAATATTACTACTACAAGTAATAAGAGCTGCTGTTTTAGGAGAATTTACTATGTGCCAGGCACTGAGCTTTAAAGCCATTATCCCATTTAATCTGTAGAAAGATTATTCCATTTAATCTTCGCAAAGTAGATACCATTATTACACTCACTTTACAGATGAGAAAATTGAGGTTAGGAGAGGCGAAGTAGTTTGTTCAAAGTCTCACAAGTACTGTGTGGGGGAAGCAGGGTTTGGACACAGGTCTGCGTGACTGCAGAGCCCGTGTGCTTCATGCCTGTGCCCTACTGTCTCCCACACTTGTGAACGGTCAAGAAAGGACACCTGACGGCAGCCCCTGGGTGGAGAATGCCCTCCTGCAAGGCGGATCACACCTTGAGCCTCATTCAGGACAAGGGTGGTGGGAGCCAGACACCCCCCGCAAACATTTTATTATTATTCAAGAGGACTTGAAGCCACACGCTTGTATCCTCTTGCTGAACCTCAACCAGTACTAGATAAGACAAGGTTCATTAAAGTACATTGTTCCTGGCCTGCTGCAAGCTCTAAACACAAGTCCATGGGGTTCAGACCCTCTTAGAGTGAGAAAGCCCATGGAGAAACAAAGGCCCCATTTATTACAGAAGTTCATCACATTTTAAAAATTTAAAATAAAAAAAATTTTTTTTAAAGACAGTCTTGTTCTGTCACACAGGCTGGAGTGTAGTGGCGTGATTACAGCTGACCGCAGCCTCCCCATCCCAGGCTAAAGTGAGCCTCCTACTTTAAATCCCCCAGTAGCTGGGACTACAGGTGCACACTGGCACGTCCAGCTATTTTTTTTTTTTTTTTTTCAGTAGAGACAAGGTCTCTCTATGTTGCCTAGGCTGGTCCAACTCCTGAGCTCAAGCAATCCTCTCGCCTCGGCCTCCCAAACCATCATGTTTTAGCCATGCATTTCTTTCTCAATGAAAGACCGAGTTATTATTATTATTATTATTATTTTTATTTTTATTTTTGAGACGGAGTCTTGCTCTGTCGCCCGGACTTGAGTGCAGTGTCTAGATCTCAGCTCACTGCAACCTCCGCCTCCCAGGTTCAAGTGATTCTCCTACCTCAGCCTCCCAAGTAGCTGGGATTACAGGCACCCACCACCATGCCCAGCTAGTTTTTGCATTTTTAGTAGAGGCAGGGTTTATCCATTTGGCCAGGCTGATGTTGAACTCCTGAACCCTCAAGTGATCCACCCGCCTCGGCCTCCCAAAGTGCTGGGATTACAGGCGTGAGCCACCATGTCCGGCCTGAATTTTTATTAACATCATGAAGAATGGATGTTAACAAATATCTGAATGTTAATTATTGACACACAACAACAGGGATGACTCACAGACATAATACTGAGTAAAAAAAAGAAAAGCTAGATATTTGAGTACATACTGTATAATTTCATTCGTTTAAATGTTTAAAGCTGTCTACAGAGGGTAGAGGTAAAAGATGGTAGTGTTACTCTGAGAAGATAATGACATGTAAGAACAATATCTTGGATTCTGCTAATGCATTTTAGTTCACAAAGTGAACTAAAATGTAGCGTCCCCACCTACATTTTAGAATCACATTTCTAATTTCCAAAAAAAAAAAAGGAAGAAAACATGATATAATTAGTAACTTGATGAGTCAGCAGATATAGTGTTTTGTTGCAATTGGGTCTTGGCTGCATTAGTATGTATACTGTTTGAAAAATAATGAAACCCAGTCGGGCGCAGTAGCTCACGCCAGTAATCCCAGCACTTTGGGAGGCCAAGGCGGGCAGATCACGAGGTCAGGAGATCGAGACCATCCTGGCTAACACGGTGAAACCCCATCTCTACTAAAAATACAAAAAACTAGCCGGGTGAGGTGGCGGGCACCTGTAGTCCCAGCTACTCGGGAGGCTGAGGCAGGAGAATGGCATGCACCTGGGAGGTGGAGCTTGCAGTGAGCCGAGATTACACCACTGCACTCCAGCCTAGGCGATACAGCAAGACTCTGTCTCAAAAAAAAAAAAAAAGAAAAAGAATGAAACCTATTTTAAATTATTAAAAATAACAGCTTTACTGAGATCATTTATAGACCACAAAATTCATCCATTAAAAATGCACAATTCGGGCGGGTGTGGTGGCTCTCACCTGTAATCCCAGCACTTTGAGAGGCCGAGGTGGGCAGATCACGAGGTCAGGAGATCGAGACCATCCTGGCCAACATGGTGAGACCCTGTCTCTACTAAAAATACAAAAATTAGCTGGGCACGGTGGCATGTGCCTTTAATCCCAGCTACTCAGGAGGCTGAGGCAGAAGAATTGCTTGAACCCGGGAGGTGGAGGTTGCGGTGAGCCGAGATCGCGCCACTGGACTCCAGCCTGGCGACAAAGCTAGACTCTGTCTCAAAAAAATACAATAAAAATAAAATAAAATAAAATGTACAATTCAGTGAATTTTAGTATATTTACAGAGTTGTCCAACATCACCATGATCTAATTTTAGGACTCTCATCACCCTAACATGAAACCTCACTCCCCATTTCTTCCCCTAGCCCTGGTCAACCACTTATTTGCTTCTGTATCTGTGGATCTGCCTTTTCCGGACATTTCATATAAATGGCATCACGCAACATGTGGCCTTTTGTGTCTGGCTTCTTGCACTGAGGATGATGCTTTTGAGGCTCATCCATGTGTCAGTGCATGGATTCCATGTGTCAGTGCATGTCATTCCTTTTTATGGCCAAATAATATTCCACTGTATGAATAGCCTACATTTTGTTGATCTACTTACCATTTGATGGGCATTTGGGTTGTTTCTACTTTTTGCTATTGTTAATAAAGATGCTATGAACATTCCTGTACAAGTCTGTGTGGATATATGTTCATTTCTCTTGTATAGATTGTTGGTTGGTTTTATGTAAGTCACATGATTTTATTTTATTCAGAATGTTATTTACTGTTAAATACTTTGTATCTATATCTACATCTTCATGAGCTTCATTATTTTTTTCTGTGTTTTGTTGTAGAATATTTGAGGAAAAAAGAAAAACATAAAGAAGAAAATTTTAAAAATCATCTGGAACCCTATGTCCCAGAAATACTGACATAGATATATATATAATTTTTTTTTTTTTTTTTTTTTTTTTTTTTTTGAGACAGAGTCTTGCTCTATCACCCAGGCTGGAGTGCAGTGGCACAATTTTGGCTCACTGCAGCCTGTGCTTCTTGGGTTCTGCCTCTTGGGTTCAAGTGATTCTCCTGCTTCAGCCTCCTGAGTAGCTGGGTCTACAGGCGTGCCCCACCACGCCTGGCTAATTTTTTTGTTTTTGGTAGAGATGAGGTTTCACCACGTTGGCCAGGCTGGTCTGGAACTCCTGACCTCAAGTGATCCACCCGCCTTGGCCTCCCAAAGTGCTGGGATTACAAGTGTGAGCCATCACACCCGGCCAGTACTGACAGCATTTTGGTACTTCTCCTTCAAGTATTTTTATTAAGAATGAATAAGGCCGGGCGCGGTGGCTCAAGCCTGTAATCCCAGCACTTTGGGAGGCCGAGACGGGCGGATCATGAGGTCAGGAGATTGAGACCATCCTGGCTAACACGGTGAAACCCCGTCTCTACTAAAAAATACAAAAAACTAGCCGGGCGTGGTGGCGGGCGCCTGTAGTCCCAGCTACTCTACTCGGTAGGCTGAGGCAGGAGAATGGCGTGAACCCGGGAGGCGGAGCTTGCAGTGAGCTGAGATCCGGCCACTGCACTCCAGCCTGGGCGACAAAGCAAGACTCCGTTTCAAAAAAAAAAAAAAAAAGAATGAATAAGCGGCCGGGGGCGGTGGCTCAAGCCTGTAATCCCAGCACTTTGGGAGGCTGAGACGGGCGGATCACAAGGTCAGGAGATCGAGACCATTCTGGCTAACACTGTGAAACCCCGTCTCTACTAAAAAATACAAAAAACTAGCCAGGCGAGGTGGTGGGCGCCTGCAGACCCAGCTACTCCGGAGGCTGAGGCAGGAGAATGGCCTAAACCCGGGAGGCGGAGCTTGCAGTGAGCTGAGATCCGGCCACTGCACTCCAGCCCGGCGACAGAGCGAAACTCCATCACAAAAAAAGAATGAATAAGCAAGAGAAATGTTATAAAGAAAAACAGAATTGAACTTCAAAATATAATTTGCTTTCTTCACTATATTGTATATTTTCTTCTATGCATTTTTCAATAACATAAGTTTAACTCACTGTATGGCATTTCAGTATTTGAATATAACAAAATATCTTTACCAGTTTCCTCCTGTTTCCATTTAGTTTCCAAAGCTTTCTGCTTTATAAATGATGTTGTAACAGACAATCAAGAACTCATTATTCACAGTTTGCTGATTATACCTTTAAATAATTGCCTGTGAGTACACAGGCTGTGTCCATTTAATATCACATCCTGCCAACTTCTTCCCCAGAAGGCAGTACCATCTAGACCACTTCTAGCAGTGCAGAGAGAGGGTGCCTGAATCCATGACTCTGACAGTCTCAGCCAGTCTGAGTGACCAAATTATTTCAGTGATAATTTGCATATTAAAATTCTCAGTGGGGCACCATTTTTCCCATGCCGTTAAAATAATTGGGAATCCATTAGAATGAGGTGGTCCCAGTGCTGTGAGTTCCTACATAAGCAAACCAAAACCCAACTTAATGTAAAAGGTCATATTCTAGGAGCCAACCAGAAACTGTCAACTAACCTCTAACCAGGGACTTTCCACTGGAATGATCCAAGTAAAGCTACTGCTCCACTTCAGCAAATCAAATACTTTCTTTGCTTTGCCTCTGCATTCACCCTATAAAAGCCTCCCTTTGTTCCCTCGGGTTTGGAGCTGCCTGATTAATAAAGCACTGTCATCTGGGCTCAGTGGCTCACTCCTGTAATCCCAGCACTTTGGGAGGCCAAGGCGGGCAGATCACTTGAGGTCAGGAGTTTGAGACCAGCCTGGCCAGCATGGTGAAACCCCGTCTCCACTAAAAATAGAAAAAAATTAGCCAGGCCTGATGGTGGGGGCCTGTAATCCTAGCTACTTGGGAGGCTGAGGTGGGAGAATCACTTGAACCTGGGAGGCAGAGATTGCAGTGAGCTGAGATCGCACGACTGCACTCCAGCCTGGGCTATAAAGTGAGACTCCATCTCAAAAAAAAAAAAAAAAAAAAAAAAA